>NW_028171941.1:0-86540 GCF_963971535.1 Notolepis coatsorum
TTCTCCTCTATACTGGACCGTGTGTACATGTTCTCTATACTGGACCATGTGTACCTGTCTTCCTCTATACTGGACCATGTGTACCTGTTCTCTATACTGGACCATGTGTACCTGTCCTCCTCTATACTGGACCATGTGTACCTGTCCTCTATACTGGACCATGTGTACCTGTCCTCTATATAGGACCATGTGTACCTGTTCTCCTCTATACTGGACCATGTGTACCTGTCCTCAATACTGGACCATGTGTACCTGGCCTCTATACTGGACCACGTGTACCTGTCCTCTATACTGGACCATGTGTACCTGTCCTCCTCTATACTGGACCATGTGTACCTGTCCTCTATACTGGACCATGTGTACCTGTTCTCTATACTGGACCATGTGTACCTGTCCTTTATACTGGACCATATGTACCTGTCCTCTATACTGGACCATGTGTACCTGTCCTCTATACTGGACCATGTGTACCTGTTCTCTATACTGGACCATGTGTACCTGTCCTCCTCTATACTGGACCATGTGTAGCTGTCCTCTATACTGGACCACGTGTACCTGTCCTCTATACTGGACCATGTGTACCCGTCCTTCTCTATACTGGATCATGTGTACCTGTTCTCCTCTATACTGGACCGTGTGTACATGTTCTCTATACTGGACCATGTGTACCTGTCTTCCTCTATACTGGACCATGTGTACCTGTTCTCTATACTGGACCATGTGTACCTGTCCTCCTCTATACTGGACCATGTGTACCTGTCCTCTATACTGGACCATGTGTACCTGTCCTCTATATAGGACCATGTGTACCTGTTCTCCTCTATACTGGACCATGTGTACCTGTCCTCAATACTGGACCATGTGTACCTGGCCTCTATACTGGACCACGTGTACCTGTCCTCTATACTGGACCATGTGTACCTGTCCTCCTCTATACTGGACCATGTGTACCTGTCCTCTATACTGGACCATGTGTACCTGTTCTCTATACTGGACCATGTGTACCTGTCCTTTATACTGGACCATATGTACCTGTCCTCTATACTGGACCATGTGTACCTGTCCTCTATACTGGACCATGTGTACATGTCCTCTATACTGGACCATGTGTACCTGTCCTCTATACTGGACCATGTGTACCTGTCCTCTATACTGGACCATGTGTACCTGTCCTCTATACTGGACCATGTGTACCTGTCCTTTATACTGGACCATGTGTACCTGTCCTCCTCTATACTGGACCATGTGCACCTGTCCTCCTCTATACTGGACCATGTGTACCTGTCCTCTATACTGGACCATGTGTACCTGTTCTCTATACTGGACCATGTGTACCTGTCCTCTATCCTGGACCATGTGTACATGTTCTCTATACTGGACCATATGTACCTGTCCTCTATACTGGACCATGTGTACCTGCCCTCTATACTGGACCATGTGTACCCTTCCTCTATACTGGACCATGTGTACCTGCCCTCTATACTGGACCATGTGTACCTGTCCTCTATACTGGACCATGTGTACCTGTCCTCTATACTGGACCATGTGTACCTGTCCTCTATACTGGACCATGTGTACCTGTTCTCTATACTGGACCATGTGTACCTGTCCTCCTCTATACTGGACCATGTGTACCTGTCCTCCTCTATACTGGACCATGTGTACCTGTCCTCCTCTATACTGGACCGTGTGTACCTGTTCTCTATACTGGACCATGTGTACCTGTCCTCCTCTATACTGGACCATGTGTACCTGTTCTCTATACTGGACCATGTGTACATGTCTTCCTCTATACTGGACCATGTGTACCTGTCCTCCTCTACACTGGACCATGTGTACCTGTCCTCTATACTGGACCATGTGTACCTGTCCTCTATACTGGACCATGTGTACCTGTCCTCTATACTGGACTACGTGTACCTGTCCTCTATACTGGACCATGTGTACCTGTCCTCCTCTATACTGGACCATGTGTACCTGTCCTCTATACTGGACCATGTGTACCTGTTCTCTATACTGGACCATGTGTACCTGTCCTCTATACTGGACCATGTGTACCTGTCCTCTATACTGGACCATGTGTACCTGTCCTCTATACTGGACCATGTGTACCTGTCCTTTATACTGGACCATATGTACCTGTCTTCTATACTGGACAATGTGTACCTGTCCTCTATACTGGACCATGTGTACCTGTCCTCTATACTGGACCATGTGTACCTGTCCTCTATATTGGACCATGTGTACCTGTCCTTTATACTGGACCATGTGTACCTGTTCTCTATACTGGACCATGTGCACCTGTCCTCTATACTGGACCATGTGTACCTGTTCTCCTCTATACTGGACCATGTGTACCTGTCCTCTATACTGGACCATGTGTACATGTTCTCTATACTGGACCATGTGTACCTGTCCTCTATACTGGACCATGTGTACCTGTCCTCTATACTGGACCATGTGTACCTGTCCTCTATACTGGACCATGTGTACCTGTCCTCCTCTATACTGGACCATGTGTACCTGTCCTCTATACTGGACCATGTGTACCTGTCCTCCTCTATACTGGACCATGTGTACCCGTCCTCCTCTATACTGGACCATGTGTACCTGTCCTCCTCTATACTGGACCATGTGTACCTGTCCTCTATACTGGACCATGTGTACCTGTTCTCTATACTGGACCATGTGTACCTGTCCTCTATACTGGACCATGTGTACCTGTCCTTTATACTGGACCATATGTACCTGTCTTCTATACTGGACCATGTGTACCTGTCCTCTATACTGGACCATGTGTACATGTTCTCTATACTGGACCATGTGTACCTGTCCTCTATACTGGACCATGTGTACCTGCCCTCTATACTGGACCATGTGTACCTGTCCTCTATACTGGACCATGTGTACCTGTCCTCTATACTGGACCATGTGTACCTGTCCTCCTCTATACTGGACCATGTGTACATGTCCTCCTCTATACTGGACCATGTGTACCTGTCCTCCTCTATACTGGACCATGTGTACCTGCCCTCTATACTGGACCATGTGTACCTGTCCTATATACTGGACCATGTGTACCTGGCCTCTATACTGGACCATGTGTACCTGTTCTCTATACTGGACCATGTGTACCTGTCCTCCTCTATACTGGACCATGTGTACCTGTCCTCCTCTATACTGGACCATGTGTACCTGTCCTCCTCTATACTGGACCGTGTGTACCTGTTCTCTATACTGGACCATGTGTACCTGTCCTCCTCTATACTGGACCATGTGTACCTTTTCTCTATACTGGACCATGGGTACATGTCTTCCTCTATACTGGACCATGTGTACCTGTCCTCCTCTATACTGGACCATGTGTACCTGTCCTCTATACTGGACCATGTGTACCTGGCCTCTATACTGGACCACGTGTACCTGTCCTCTATACTGGACCATGTGTACCTGTCCCCCTCTATACTGGACCATGTGTACCTGTCCTCTATACTGGACCATGTGTACCTGTTCTCTATACTGGACCATGTGTACCTGTACTCTATACTGGACCATGTGTACCTGTCCTTTATACTGGACCATATGTACCTGTCCTCTATACTGGACCATGTGTACCTGTCCTCTATACTGGACCATGTGTACATGTCCTCTATACTGGACCATGTGTACCTGTCCTCTATACTGGACCATGTGTACCTGTCCTCTATACTGGACCATGTGTACCTGTCCTTTATACTGGACCATGTGTACCTGTCCTCCTCTATACTGGACCATGTGCACCTGTTCTCCTCTATACTGGACAATGTGTACCTGTTCTCTATACTGGACCATGTGTACTTGTCCTCCTCTATACTGGACCATGTGTACCTGTCCTCTATACTGGACCACGTGTACCTGTCCTCTATACTGGACCATGTGTACCTGTCCTTCTCTATACTGGACCATGTGTACCTGTTCTCCTCTATACTGGACCATGTGTACATGTTCTCTATACTGGACCATGTGTACCTGTCTTCCTCTATACTGGACCATGTGTACCTGTCCCCCTCTATACTGGACCATGTGTACCTGTCCTCTATACTGGACCATGTGTACCTGTTCTCTATACTGGACCGTGTGTACCTGTCCTCCTCTATACTGGACCATGTGTACCTGTCCTCTATACTGGACCATGTGTACCTGGCCTCTATACTGGACCACGTGTACCTGCCCTCTATACTGGACCATGTGTACCTGTCCTCCTCTATACTGGACCATGTGTACCTGTCCTCTATACTGGACCATGTGTACCTGTTCTCTATACTGGACCATGTGTACCTGTCCTCTATACTAGACCATGTGTACCTGTCCTTTATACTGGACCATGTGTACCTGTCCTCCTCTATACTGGACCATGTGCACCTGTTCTCCTCTAAACTGGACAATGTGTACCTGTTCTCTATACTGGACCATGTGTACCTGTCCTCCTCTATACTGGACCATGTGTACCTGTCCTCTATACTGGACCACATGTACCTGTCCTCTATACTGGACCATGTGTACCTGTCCTTCTCTATACTGGACCATGTGTACCTGTTCTCCTCTATACTGGACCATGTGTACATGTTCTCTATACTGGACCATGTGTACCTGTCTTCCTCTATACTGGACCATGTGTACCTGTCCTCCTCTATACTGGACCATGTGTACCTGTCCTCTATACTGGACCATGTGTACCTGTTCTCTATACTGGACCATGTGTACCTGTCCTCCTCTATACTGGACCATGTGTACCTGTCCTCTATACTGGACCATGTGTACGTGTCCTCTATATTGGACCATGTGTACCTGTTCTCCTCTATACTGGACCATGTGTACCTGTCCTCTATACTGGACCATGTGTACCTGGCCTCTATACTGGACCACGTGTACCTGTCCTCTATACTGGACCATGTGTACCTGTCCTCTATACTGGACCATGTGTACCTGTCCTCTATACTGGACCATGTGTACCTGTTCTCTATACTGGACCATGTGTACCTGTCCTTTATACTGGACCATATGTACCTGTCCTCTATACTGGACCATGTGTACCTGTCCTCTATACTGGACCATGTGTACATGTCCTCTATACTGGACCATGTGTAACTGTCCTCTATACTGGACCCTGTGTACCTGTCCTCTATACTGGACAATGTGTACCTGTTCTCTATACTGGACCATGTGTACCTGTCCTCCTCTATACTGGACCATGTGTACCTGTCCTCTATACTGGACCATGTGTACCCATCCTTCTCTATACTGGATCATGTGTACCTGTTCTCCTCTATACTGGACCGTGTGTACATGTTCTCTATACTGGACCATGTGTACCTGTCTTCCTCTATACTGGACCATGTGTACCTGTTCTCTATACTGGACCATGTGTACCTGTCCTCCTCTATACTGGACCATGTGTACCTGTCCTCTATACTGGACCATGTGTACATGTCCTCTATATTGGACCATGTGTACCTGTTCTCCTCTATACTGGACCATGTGTACCTGTCCTCAATACTGGACCATGTGTACCTGGCCTCTATACTGGACCACGTGTACCTGTCCTCTATACTGGACCATGTGTACCTGTCCTCCTCTATACTGGACCATGTGTACCTGTCCTCTATACTGGACCATGTGTACCTGTTCTCTATACTGGACCATGTGTACCTGTCCTTTATACTGGACCATATGTACCTGTCCTCTATACTGGACCATGTGTACCTGTCCTCTATACTGGACCATGTGTACATGTCCTCTATACTGGACCATGTGTACCTGTCCTCTATACTGGACCATGTGTACCTGTCCTCTATACTGGACCATGTGTACCTGTCCTCTATACTGGACCATGTGTACCTGTCCTTTATACTGGACCATGTGTACCTGTCCTCCTCTATACTGGACCATGTGCACCTGTTCTCCTCTATACTGGACAATGTGTACCTGTTCTCTATACTGGACCATGTGTACCTGTCCTCCTCTATACTGGACCATGTGTACCTATCCTCTATACTGGACCATGTGTACCTGTCCTCTATAATGGACCATGTGTACCTGTCCTCCTCTATACTGGACCATGTGTACCTGTCCTCTATACTGGACCATGTGTACCTGTTCTCTATACTGGACCATGTGTACCTGTCCTTTATACTGGACCATATGTACCTGTCCTCTATACTGGACCATGTGTACCTGTCCTCTATACTGGACCATGTGTACCTGTCCTTTATACTGGACCATATGTACCTGTCCTCTATACTGGACCATGTGTACCTGTCCTCTATACTGGACCATGTGTACATGTCCTCTATACTGGACCATGTGTAACTGTCCTCTATACTGGACCTTGTGTACCTGTCCTCTATACTGGACCATGTGTACCTGTCCTCTATACTGGACCATGTGTACCTGTTCTCTATACTGGACCATGTGTACCTGTCCTTTATACTGGACCATATGTACCTGTCCTCTATACTGGACCATGTGTACCTGTCCTCTATACTGGACCATGTGTACATGTCCTCTATACTGGACCATGTGTAACTGTCCTCTATACTGGACCCTGTGTACCTGTCCTCTATACTGGACAATGTGTACCTGTTCTCTATACTGGACCATGTGTACCTGTCCTCCTCTATACTGGACCATGTGTACCTGTCCTCTATACTGGACCATGTGTACCCATCCTTCTCTATACTGGATCATGTGTACCTGTTCTCCTCTATACTGGACCGTGTGTACATGTTCTCTATACTGGACCATGTGTACCTGTCTTCCTCTATACTGGACCATGTGTACCTGTTCTCTATACTGGACCATGTGTACCTGTCCTCCTCTATACTGGACCATGTGTACCTGTCCTCTATACTGGACCATGTGTACATGTCCTCTATATTGGACCATGTGTACCTGTTCTCCTCTATACTGGACCATGTGTACCTGTCCTCAATACTGGACCATGTGTACCTGGCCTCTATACTGGACCACGTGTACCTGTCCTCTATACTGGACCATGTGTACCTGTCCTCCTCTATACTGGACCATGTGTACCTGTCCTCTATACTGGACCATGTGTACCTGTTCTCTATACTGGACCATGTGTACCTGTCCTTTATACTGGACCATATGTACCTGTCCTCTATACTGGACCATGTGTACCTGTCCTCTATACTGGACCATGTGTACATGTCCTCTATACTGGACCATGTGTACCTGTCCTCTATACTGGACCATGTGTACCTGTCCTCTATACTGGACCATGTGTACCTGTCCTCTATACTGGACCATGTGTACCTGTCCTTTATACTGGACCATGTGTACCTGTCCTCCTCTATACTGGACCATGTGCACCTGTTCTCCTCTATACTGGACAATGTGTACCTGTTCTCTATACTGGACCATGTGTACCTGTCCTCCTCTATACTGGACCATGTGTACCTATCCTCTATACTGGACCATGTGTACCTGTCCTCTATAATGGACCATGTGTACCTGTCCTCCTCTATACTGGACCATGTGTACCTGTCCTCTATACTGGACCATGTGTACCTGTTCTCTATACTGGACCATGTGTACCTGTCCTTTATACTGGACCATATGTACCTGTCCTCTATACTGGACCATGTGTACCTGTCCTCTATACTGGACCATGTGTACCTGTCCTTTATACTGGACCATATGTACCTGTCCTCTATACTGGACCATGTGTACCTGTCCTCTATACTGGACCATGTGTACATGTCCTCTATACTGGACCATGTGTAACTGTCCTCTATACTGGACCTTGTGTACCTGTCCTCTATACTGGACAATGTGTACCTGTTCTCTATACTGGACCATGTGTACCTGTCCTCCTCTATACTGGACCATGTGTACCTGTCCTCTATACTGGACCACGTGTACCTGTCCTCTATACTGGACCATGTGTAACTGTCCTCTATACTGGACCTTGTGTACCTGTCCTCTATACTGGACAATGTGTACCTGTTCTCTATACTGGACCATGTGTACCTGTCCTTCTCTATACTGGACCATGTGTACCTGTTCTCCTCTATACTGGACCATGTGTACATGTTCTCTATACTGGACCATGTGTACCTGTCTTCCTCTATACTGGACCATGTGTACCTGTCCTCCTCTATACTGGACCATGTGTACCTATCCTCTATACTGGACCATGTGTACCTGTCCTCCTCTATACTGGACCATGTGTACCTGTCCTCTATACTGGACCATGTGTACCTGTTCTCTATACTGGACCATGTGTACCTGTCCTTTATACTGGACCATATGTACCTGTCCTCTATACTGGACCATGTGTACCTGTCCTCTATACTGGACCATGTGTACATGTCCTCTATACTGGACCATGTGTAACTGTCCTCTATACTGGACCTTGTGTACCTGTCCTCTATACTGGACAATGTGTACCTGTTCTCTATACTGGACCATGTGTACCTGTCCTCCTCTATACTGGACCATGTGTACCTGTCCTCTATACTGGACCACGTGTACCTGTCCTCTATACTGGACCATGTGTAACTGTCCTCTATACTGGACCTTGTGTACCTGTCCTCTATACTGGACAATGTGTACCTGTTCTCTATACTGGACCATGTGTACCTGTCCTTCTCTATACTGGACCATGTGTACCTGTTCTCCTCTATACTGGACCATGTGTACATGTTCTCTATACTGGACCATGTGTACCTGTCTTCCTCTATACTGGACCATGTGTACCTGTCCTCCTCTATACTGGACCATGTGTACCTATCCTCTATACTGGACCATGTGTACCTGTCCTCCTCTATACTGGACCATGTGTACCTGTCCTCTATACTGGACCATGTGTACCTGTTCTCTATACTGGACCATGTGTACCTGTCCTTTATACTGGACCATATGTACCTGTCCTCTATACTGGACCATGTGTACCTGTCCTCTATACTGGACCATGTGTACATGTCCTCTATACTGGACCATGTGTAACTGTCCTCTATACTGGACCTTGTGTACCTGTCCTCTATACTGGACAATGTGTACCTGTTCTCTATACTGGACCATGTGTACCTGTCCTCCTCTATACTGGACCATGTGTACCTGTCCTCTATACTGGACCACGTGTACCTGTCCTCTATACTGGACCATGTGTACCTGTCCTTCTCTATACTGGATCATGTGTACCTGTTCTCCTCTATACTGGACCATGTGTACATGTTCTCTATACTGGACCATGTGTACCTGTCTTCCTCTATACTGGACCATGTGTACCTGTCCTCCTCTATACTGGACCATGTGTACCTGTCCTCTATACTGGACCATGTGTACCTGTCCTCCTCTATACTGGACCATGTGTACCTGTCCTCTATACTGGACCATGTGTACCTGTTCTCTATACTGGACCATGTGTACCTGTCCTCTATACTAGACCATGTGTACCTGTCCTTTATACTGGACCATGTGTACCTGTCCTCCTCTATACTGGACCATGTGCACCTGTTCTCCTCTAAACTGGACAATGTGTACCTGTTCTCTATACTGGACCATGTGTACCTGTCCTCCTCTATACTGGACCATGTGTACCTGTCCTCTATACTGGACCACATGTACCTGTCCTCTATACTGGACCATGTGTACCTGTCCTTCTCTATACTGGACCATGTGTACCTGTTCTCCTCTATACTGGACCATGTGTACATGTTCTCTATACTGGACCATGTGTACCTGTCTTCCTCTATACTGGACCATGTGTACCTGTCCTCCTCTATACTGGACCATGTGTACCTGTCCTCTATACTGGACCATGTGTACCTGTTCTCTATACTGGACCATGTGTACCTGTCCTCCTCTATACTGGACCATGTGTACCTGTCCTCTATACTGGACCATGTGTACGTGTCCTCTATATTGGACCATGTGTACCTGTTCTCCTCTATACTGGACCATGTGTACCTGTCCTCTATACTGGACCATGTGTACCTGGCCTCTATACTGGACCATGTGTACCTGTCCTCTATACTGGACCATGTGTACCTGTCCTCTATACTGGACCATGTGTACCTGTCCTCTATACTGGACCATGTGTACCTGTTCTCTATACTGGACCATGTGTACCTGTCCTTTATACTGGACCATATGTACCTGTCCTCTATACTGGACCATGTGTACCTGTCCTCTATACTGGACCATGTGTACATGTCCTCTATACTGGACCATGTGTAACTGTCCTCTATACTGGACCCTGTGTACCTGTCCTCTATACTGGACAATGTGTACCTGTTCTCTATACTGGACCATGTGTACCTGTCCTCCTCTATACTGGACCATGTGTACCTGTCCTCTATACTGGACCATGTGTACCCGTCCTTCTCTATACTGGATCATGTGTACCTGTTCTCCTCTATACTGGACCGTGTGTACATGTTCTCTATACTGGACCATGTGTACCTGTCTTCCTCTATACTGGACCATGTGTACCTGTTCTCTATACTGGACCATGTGTACCTGTCCTCCTCTATACTGGACCATGTGTACCTGTCCTCTATACTGGACCATGTGTACATGTCCTCTATATTGGACCATGTGTACCTGTTCTCCTCTATACTGGACCATGTGTACCTGTCCTCAATACTGGACCATGTGTACCTGGCCTCTATACTGGACCACGTGTACCTGTCCTCTATACTGGACCATGTGTACCTGTCCTCCTCTATACTGGACCATGTGTACCTGTCCTCTATACTGGACCATGTGTACCTGTTCTCTATACTGGACCATGTGTACCTGTCCTTTATACTGGACCATATGTACCTGTCCTCTATACTGGACCATGTGTACCTGTCCTCTATACTGGACCATGTGTACATGTCCTCTATACTGGACCATGTGTACCTGTCCTCTATACTGGACCATGTGTACCTGTCCTCTATACTGGACCATGTGTACCTGTCCTCTATACTGGACCATGTGTACCTGTCCTTTATACTGGACCATGTGTACCTGTCCTCCTCTATACTGGACCATGTGCACCTGTTCTCCTCTATACTGGACAATGTGTACCTGTTCTCTATACTGGACCATGTGTACCTGTCCTCCTCTATACTGGACCATGTGTACCTATCCTCTATACTGGACCATGTGTACCTGTCCTCTATAATGGACCATGTGTACCTGTCCTCCTCTATACTGGACCATGTGTACCTGTCCTCTATACTGGACCATGTGTACCTGTTCTCTATACTGGACCATGTGTACCTGTCCTTTATACTGGACCATATGTACCTGTCCTCTATACTGGACCATGTGTACCTGTCCTCTATACTGGACCATGTGTACCTGTCCTTTATACTGGACCATATGTACCTGTCCTCTATACTGGACCATGTGTACCTGTCCTCTATACTGGACCATGTGTACATGTCCTCTATACTGGACCATGTGTAACTGTCCTCTATACTGGACCTTGTGTACCTGTCCTCTATACTGGACAATGTGTACCTGTTCTCTATACTGGACCATGTGTACCTGTCCTCCTCTATACTGGACCATGTGTACCTGTCCTCTATACTGGACCACGTGTACCTGTCCTCTATACTGGACCATGTGTAACTGTCCTCTATACTGGACCTTGTGTACCTGTCCTCTATACTGGACAATGTGTACCTGTTCTCTATACTGGACCATGTGTACCTGTCCTTCTCTATACTGGACCATGTGTACCTGTTCTCCTCTATACTGGACCATGTGTACATGTTCTCTATACTGGACCATGTGTACCTGTCTTCCTCTATACTGGACCATGTGTACCTGTCCTCCTCTATACTGGACCATGTGTACCTATCCTCTATACTGGACCATGTGTACCTGTCCTCCTCTATACTGGACCATGTGTACCTGTCCTCTATACTGGACCATGTGTACCTGTTCTCTATACTGGACCATGTGTACCTGTCCTTTATACTGGACCATATGTACCTGTCCTCTATACTGGACCATGTGTACCTGTCCTCTATACTGGACCATGTGTACATGTCCTCTATACTGGACCATGTGTAACTGTCCTCTATACTGGACCTTGTGTACCTGTCCTCTATACTGGACAATGTGTACCTGTTCTCTATACTGGACCATGTGTACCTGTCCTCCTCTATACTGGACCATGTGTACCTGTCCTCTATACTGGACCACGTGTACCTGTCCTCTATACTGGACCATGTGTACCTGTCCTTCTCTATACTGGATCATGTGTACCTGTTCTCCTCTATACTGGACCATGTGTACATGTTCTCTATACTGGACCATGTGTACCTGTCTTCCTCTATACTGGACCATGTGTACCTGTCCTCCTCTATACTGGACCATGTGTACCTGTCCTCTATACTGGACCATGTGTACCTGTCCTCCTCTATACTGGACCATGTGTACCTGTCCTCTATACTGGACCATGTGTACCTGTCCTCTATATTGGACCATGTGTACCTGTTCTCCTCTATACTGGACCATGTGTACCTGTCCTCTATACTGGACCATGTGTACCTGCCCTCTATACTGGACCATGTGTACCTGTCCTCTATACTGGACCATGTGTACCTGTCCTCTATACTGGACCATGTGTACCTGTCCTCCTCTATACTGGACCATGTGTACATGTCCTCCTCTATACTGGACCATGTGTACCTGTCCTCTATACTGGACCATGTGTACCTGTCCTCCTCTATACTGGACCATGTGTACCTGCCCTCTATACTGGACCATGTGTACCTGTCCTCTATACTGGACCATGTGTACCTGGCCTCTATACTGGACCATGTGTACCTGTTCTCTATACTGGACCATGTGTACCTGTCCTCCTCTATACTGGACCATGTGTACCTGTCCTCCTCTATACTGGACCATGTGTACCTGTCCTCCTCTATACTGGACTGTGTGTACCTGTTCTCTATACTGGACCATGTGTACCTGTCCTCCTCTATACTGGACCATGTGTACCTGTTCTCTATACTGGACCATGGGTACATGTCTTCCTCTATACTGGACCATGTGTACCTGTCCTCATCTATACTGGACCATGTGTACCTGTCCTCTATACTGGACCATGTGTACCTGGCCTCTATACTGGACCACGTGTACCTGTCCTCTATACTGGACCATGTGTACCTGTCCCCCTCTATACTGGACCATGTGTACCTGTCCTCTATACTGGACCATGTGTACCTGTTCTCTATACTGGACCATGTGTACCTGTACTCTATACTGGACCATGTGTACTTGTCCTCTATACTGGACCATGTGTACCTGTCCTCTATACTGGACCATGTGTACCTGTCCTTTATACTGGACCATATGTACCTGTCCTCTATACTGGACCATGTGTACCTGTCCTCTATACTGGACCATGTGTACATGTCCTCTATACTGGACCATGTGTACCTGTCCTCTATACTGGACCATGTGTACCTGTCCTCTATACTGGACCATGTGTACCTGTCCTTTATACTGGACCATATGTACCTGTCCTCCTCTATACTGGACCATGTGCACCTGTTCTCCTCTATACTGGACAATGTGTACCTGTTCTCTATACTGGACCATGTGTACTTGTCCTCCTCTATACTGGACCATGTGTACCTGTCCTCTATACTGGACCACGTGTACCTGTCCTCTATACTGGACCATGTGTACCTGTCCTTCTCTATACTGGACCATGTGTACCTGTTCTCCTCTATACTGGACCATGTGTACATGTTCTCTATACTGGACCATGTGTACCTGTCTTCCTCTATACTGGACCACGTGTACCTGTCCTCTATACTGGACCATGTGTACCTGTCCTTCTCTATACTGGACCATGTGTACCTGTTCTCCTCTATACTGGACCATGTGTACATGTTCTCTATACTGGACCATGTGTACCTGTCTTCCTCTATACTGGACCATGTGTACCTGTCCCCCTCTATACTGGACCATGTGTACCTGTCCTCTATACTGGACCATGTGTACCTGTTCTCTATACTGGACCGTGTGTACCTGTCCTCCTCTATACTGGACCATGTGTACCTGTCCTCTATACTGGACCATGTGTACCTGTCCTTCTCTATACTGGACCATGTGTACCTGTTCTCCTCTATACTGGACCATGTGTACATGTTCTCTATACTGGACCATGTGTACCTGTCTTCCTCTATACTGGACCATGTGTACCTGTCCTCTATACTGGACCATGTGTACCTGTTCTCTATACTGGACCATGTGTACCTGTCCTCCTCTATACTGGACCATGTGTACCTGTCCTCTATACTGGACCATGTGTACGTGTCCTCTATATTGGACCATGTGTACCTGTTCTCCTCTATACTGGACCATGTGTACCTGTCCTCTATACTGGACCATGTGTACCTGTTCTCTATACTGGACCATGTGTACCTGTCCTTTATACTGGACCATATGTACCTGTCCTCTATACTGGACCATGTGTACCTGTCCTCTATACTGGACCATGTGTACATGTCCTCTATACTGGACCATGTGTAACTGTCCTCTATACTGGACCCTGTGTACCTGTCCTCTATACTGGACAATGTGTACCTGTTCTCTATACTGGACCATGTGTACCTGTCCTCCTCTATACTGGACCATGTGTACCTGTCCTCTATACTGGACCACGTGTACCTGTCCTCTATACTGGACCATGTGTACCCGTCCTTCTCTATACTGGATCATGTGTACCTGTTCTCCTCTATACTGGACCGTGTGTACATGTTCTCTATACTGGACCATGTGTACCTGTCTTCCTCTATACTGGACCATGTGTACCTGTTCTCTATACTGGACCATGTGTACCTGTCCTCCTCTATACTGGACCATGTGTACCTGTCCTCTATACTGGACCATGTGTACCTGTCCTCTATATTGGACCATGTGTACCTGTTCTCTATACTGGACCATGTGTACCTGTCCTTTATACTGGACCATATGTACCTGTCCTCTATACTGGACCATGTGTACCTGTCCTCTATACTGGACCATGTGTACATGTCCTCTATACTGGACCATGTGTAACTGTCCTCTATACTGGACCCTGTGTACCTGTCCTCTATACTGGACAATGTGTACCTGTTCTCTATACTGGACCATGTGTACCTGTCCTCCTCTATACTGGACCATGTGTACCTGTCCTCTATACTGGACCACGTGTACATGTCCTCTATACTGGACCATGTGTACCCGTCCTTCTCTATACTGGATCATGTGTACCTGTTCTCCTCTATACTGGACCGTGTGTACATGTTCTCTATACTGGACCATGTGTACCTGTCTTCCTCTATACTGGACAATGTGTACCTGTTCTCTATACTGGACCATGTGTACCTGTCCTCCTCTATACTGGACCATGTGTACCTATCCTCTATACTGGACCATGTGTACCTGTCCTCTATACTGGACCATGTGTACCTGTCCTCCTCTATACTGGACCATGTGTACCTGTCCTCTATACTGGACCATGTGTACCTGTTCTCTATACTGGACCATGTGTACCTGTCCTTTATACTGGACCATATGTACCTGTCCTCTATACTGGACCATGTGTACCTGTCCTCTATACTGGACCATGTGTACATGTCCTCTATACTGGACCATGTGTAACTGTCCTCTATACTGGACCTTGTGTACCTGTCCTCTATACTGGACAATGTGTACCTGTTCTCTATACTGGACCATGTGTACCTGTCCTCCTCTATACTGGACCATGTGTACCTGTCCTCTATACTGGACCACGTGTACCTGTCCTCTATACTGGACCATGTGTAACTGTCCTCTATACTGGACCTTGTGTACCTGTCCTCTATACTGGACAATGTGTACCTGTTCTCTATACTGGACCATGTGTACCTGTCCTTCTCTATACTGGACCATGTGTACCTGTTCTCCTCTATACTGGACCATGTGTACATGTTCTCTATACTGGACCATGTGTACCTGTCTTCCTCTATACTGGACCATGTGTACCTGTCCCCCTCTATACTGGACCATGTGTACCTGTCCTCTATACTGGACCATGTGTACCTGTTCTCTATACTGGACCGTGTGTACCTGTCCTCCTCTATACTGGACCATGTGTACCTGTCCTCTATACTGGACCATGTGTACCTGGCCTCTATACTGGACCACGTGTACCTGCCCTCTATACTGGACCATGTGTACCTGTCCTCCTCTATACTGGACCATGTGTACCTGTCCTCTATACTGGACCATGTGTACCTGTTCTCTATACTGGACCATGTGTACCTGTCCTCTATACTGGACCATGTGTACCTGTCCTTTATACTGGACCATGTGTACCTGTCCTCCTCTATACTGGACCATGTGCACCTGTTCTCCTCTAAACTGGACAATGTGTACCTGTTCTCTATACTGGACCATGTGTACCTGTCCTCCTCTATACTGGACCATGTGTACCTGTCCTCTATACTGGACCACATGTACCTGTCCTCTATACTGGACCATGTGTACCTGTCCTTCTCTATACTGGACCATGTGTACCTGTTCTCCTCTATACTGGACCATGTGTACATGTTCTCTATACTGGACCATGTGTACCTGTCTTCCTCTATACTGGACCATGTGTACCTGTCCTCCTCTATACTGGACCATGTGTACCTGTCCTCTATACTGGACCATGTGTACCTGTTCTCTATACTGGACCATGTGTACCTGTCCTCCTCTATACTGGACCATGTGTACCTGTCCTCTATACTGGACCATGTGTACGTGTCCTCTATATTGGACCATGTGTACCTGTTCTCCTCTATACTGGACCATGTGTACCTGTCCTCTATACTGGACCATGTGTCCCTGGCCTCTATACTGGACCACGTGTACCTGTCCTCTATACTGGACCATGTGTACCTGTCCTCCTCTATACTGGACCATGTGTACCTGTCCTCTATACTGGACCATGTGTACCTGTTCTCTATACTGGACCATGTGTACCTGTCCTTTATACTGGACCATATGTACCTGTCCTCTATACTGGACCATGTGTACCTGTCCTCTATACTGGACCATGTGTACATGTCCTCTATACTGGACCATGTGTAACTGTCCTCTATACTGGACCTTGTGTACCTGTCCTCTATACTGGACAATGTGTACCTGTTCTCCTCTATACTGGACCATGTGTACATGTTCTCTATACTGGACCATGTGTACCTGTCTTCCTCTATACTGGACCATGTGTACCTGTCCTCCTCTATACTGGACCATGTGTACCTGTCCTCTATACTGGACCATGTGTACCTGTTCTCTATACTGGACCATGTGTACCTGTCCTCCTCTATACTGGACCATGTGTACCTGTCCTCTATACTGGACCATGTGTACGTGTCCTCTATATTGGACCATGTGTACCTGTTCTCCTCTATACTGGACCATGTGTACCTGTCCTCTATACTGGACCATGTGTCCCTGGCCTCTATACTGGACCACGTGTACCTGTCCTCTATACTGGACCATGTGTACCTGTCCTCCTCTATACTGGACCATGTGTACCTGTCCTCTATACTGGACCATGTGTACCTGTTCTCTATACTGGACCATGTGTACCTGTCCTTTATACTGGACCATATGTACCTGTCCTCTATACTGGACCATGTGTACCTGTCCTCTATACTGGACCATGTGTACATGTCCTCTATACTGGACCATGTGTACCTGTCCTCTATACTGGACAATGTGTACCTGTTCTCCTCTATACTGGACCATGTGTACATGTTCTCTATACTGGACCATGTGTACCTGTCTTCCTCTATACTGGACCATGTGTACCTGTCCTCCTCTATACTGGACCATGTGTACCTGTCCTCTATACTGGACCATGTGTACCTGTTCTCTATACTGGACCATGTGTACCTGTCCTCCTCTATACTGGACCATGTGTACCTGTCCTCTATACTGGACCATGTGTACGTGTCCTCTATATTGGACCATGTGTACCTGTTCTCCTCTATACTGGACCATGTGTACCTGTCCTCTATACTGGACCATGTGTCCCTGGCCTCTATACTGGACCACGTGTACCTGTCCTCTATACTGGACCATGTGTACCTGTCCTCCTCTATACTGGACCATGTGTACCTGTCCTCTATACTGGACCATGTGTACCTGTTCTCTATACTGGACCATGTGTACCTGTCCTTTATACTGGACCATATGTACCTGTCCTCTATACTGGACCATGTGTACCTGTCCTCTATACTGGACCATGTGTACATGTCCTCTATACTGGACCATGTGTAACTGTCCTCTATACTGGACCCTGTGTACCTGTCCTCTATACTGGACAATGTGTACCTGTTCTCTATACTGGACCATGTGTACCTGTCCTCCTCTATACTGGACCATGTGTACCTGTCCTCTATACTGGACCACGTGTACCTGTCCTCTATACTGGACCATGTGTACCCGTCCTTCTCTATACTGGATCATGTGTACCTGTTCTCCTCTATACTGGACCGTGTGTACATGTTCTCTATACTGGACCATGTGTACCTGTCTTCCTCTATACTGGACCATGTGTACCTGTTCTCTATACTGGACCATGTGTACCTGTCCTCCTCTATACTGGACCATGTGTACCTGTCCTCTATACTGGACCATGTGTACCTGTCCTCTATATTGGACCATGTGTACCTGTTCTCCTCTATACTGGACCATGTGTACCTGTCCTCAATACTGGACCATGTGTACCTGGCCTCTATACTGGACCACGTGTACCTGTCCTCTATACTGGACCATGTGTACCTGTCCTCCTCTATACTGGACCATGTGTACCTGTCCTCTATACTGGACCATGTGTACCTGTTCTCTATACTGGACCATGTGTACCTGTCCTTTATACTGGACCATATGTACCTGTCCTCTATACTGGACCATGTGTACCTGTCCTCTATACTGGACCATGTGTACATGTCCTCTATACTGGACCATGTGTACCTGTCCTCTATACTGGACCATGTGTACCTGTCCTCTATACTGGACCATGTGTACCTGTCCTCTATACTGGACCATGTGTACCTGTCCTTTATACTGGACCATGTGTACCTGTCCTCCTCTATACTGGACCATGTGCACCTGTTCTCCTCTATACTGGACAATGTGTACCTGTTCTCTATACTGGACCATGTGTACCTGTCCTCCTCTATACTGGACCATGTGTACCTATCCTCTATACTGGACCATGTGTACCTGTCCTCTATACTGGACCATGTGTACCTGTCCTCCTCTATACTGGACCATGTGTACCTGTCCTCTATACTGGACCATGTGTACCTGTTCTCTATACTGGACCATGTGTACCTGTCCTTTATACTGGACCATATGTACCTGTCCTCTATACTGGACCATGTGTACCTGTCCTCTATACTGGACCATGTGTACATGTCCTCTATACTGGACCATGTGTAACTGTCCTCTATACTGGACCTTGTGTACCTGTCCTCTATACTGGACAATGTGTACCTGTTCTCTATACTGGACCATGTGTACCTGTCCTCCTCTATACTGGACCATGTGTACCTGTCCTCTATACTGGACCACGTGTACCTGTCCTCTATACTGGACCATGTGTACCTGTCCTTCTCTATACTGGATCATGTGTACCTGTTCTCCTCTATACTGGACCATGTGTACATGTTCTCTATACTGGACCATGTGTACCTGTCTTCCTCTATACTGGACCATGTGTACCTGTCCTCCTCTATACTGGACCATGTGTACCTGTCCTCTATACTGGACCATGTGTACCTGTCCTCCTCTATACTGGACCATGTGTACCTGTCCTCTATACTGGACCATGTGTACCTGTCCTCTATATTGGACCATGTGTACCTGTTCTCCTCTATACTGGACCATGTGTACCTGTCCTCTATACTGGACCATGTGTACCTGCCCTCTATACTGGACCATGTGTACCTGTCCTCTATACTGGACCATGTGTACCTGTCCTCTATACTGGACCATGTGTACCTGTCCTCCTCTATACTGGACCATGTGTACCTGCCCTCTATACTGGACCATGTGTACCTGTCCTCTATACTGGACCATGTGTTGGACGTCCCGTGACGAAGGCCGGGAGATTGCGACCCCCTCTGCGTGCCCCCCTGTCTTCGGAGGTCTCGTAGTGGTGACCGGAGTGCCGGATGTCCCGCGATGATGTCGGGGAGTTCGCGACCCTCTCTGCGCCACCCCCCTTCCCCCTGTCTCCGGCTGTCCCTGAGCAACGACCGGAGTGTTGAATGTCCCGTGACTAAGACGGGGAGGACGTGACCCTCTTGCGCCGCCCCTGTGCCTCAAATAGATCCGCTATCAACTCTATCTTTAATCTTTCAAAATGTTCAGTTGCTATCGCTATTAGCTCTATCTTTAATTTTTCAAAATGTACAGTTGCTATTGCATGCACTCATCTGTGTTTCACCACACACATGAGTGCATGCTTACCAACTGTCCGTCTGCAACACTACTATCACGACATCTAAGAAGGGAGATCCCCCCTTGAACGGCCCTTCTAAGGTTTCTCTCCTCCACATTGCCTGTGGAGCTTTTTTTCCCTATTGTTAGGTTTTAGTGAGTTTTTCCTTACCTTCGCGTGGGGTATGTCTGGGAGTGCTTGCATTCTTTCATTTATTTGCATTCATCTAAAAAATGTTTGGACCCTATGGTGTTCTTGTTCTGTTCTTGACTTATTGTTATGTTGTCTTCTTGACTTGTTTAAAGAAGACCTGTACGTACCATGGGGACATTAACGTGTGTTGTCGGGCCCTATAAATAAATTTGATTTGATTTGAAATTTGATTATGTGTACCTGGCCTCTATACTGGACCATGTGTACCTGTTCTCTATACTGGACCATGTGTACCTGTCCTCCTCTATACTGGACCATGTGTACCTGTCCTCCTCTATACTGGACCATGTGTACCTGTCCTCCTCTATACTGGACTGTGTGTACCTGTTCTCTATACTGGACCATGTGTACCTGTCCTCCTCTATACTGGACCATGTGTACCTGTTCTCTATACTGGACCATGGGTACATGTCTTCCTCTATACTGGACCATGTGTACCTGTCCTCATCTATACTGGACCATGTGTACCTGTCCTCTATACTGGACCATGTGTACCTGGCCTCTATACTGGACCACGTGTACCTGTCCTCTATACTGGACCATGTGTACCTGTCCCCCTCTATACTGGACCATGTGTACCTGTCCTCTATACTGGACCATGTGTACCTGTTCTCTATACTGGACCATGTGTACCTGTACTCTATACTGGACCATGTGTACTTGTCCTCTATACTGGACCATGTGTACCTGTCCTCTATACTGGACCATGTGTACCTGTCCTTTATACTGGACCATATGTACCTGTCCTCTATACTGGACCATGTGTACCTGTCCTCTATACTGGACCATGTGTACATGTCCTCTATACTGGACCATGTGTACCTGTCCTCTATACTGGACCATGTGTACCTGTCCTCTATACTGGACCATGTGTACCTGTCCTTTATACTGGACCATATGTACCTGTCCTCCTCTATACTGGACCATGTGCACCTGTTCTCCTCTATACTGGACAATGTGTACATGTTCTCTATACTGGACCATGTGTACTTGTCCTCCTCTATACTGGACCATGTGTACCTGTCCTCTATACTGGACCACGTGTACCTGTCCTCTATACTGGACCATGTGTACCTGTCCTTCTCTATACTGGACCATGTGTACCTGTTCTCCTCTATACTGGACCATGTGTACATGTTCTCTATACTGGACCATGTGTACCTGTCTTCCTCTATACTGGACCATGTGTACCTGTCCCCCTCTATACTGGACCATGTGTACCTGTCCTCTATACTGGACCATGTGTACCTGTTCTCTATACTGGACCGTGTGTACCTGTCCTCCTCTATACTGGACCATGTGTACCTGTCCTCTATACTGGACCATGTGTACCTGGCCTCTATACTGGACCACGTGTACCTGCCCTCTATACTGGACCATGTGTACCTGTCCTCCTCTATACTGGACCATGTGTACCTGTCCTCTATACTGGACCATGGTGTACCTGTTCTCTATACTGGACCATGTGTACCTGTCCTCTATACTGGACCATGTGTACCTGTCCTTTATACTGGACCATGTGTACCTGTCCTCCTCTATACTGGACCATGTGCACCTGTTCTCCTCTATACTGGACAATGTGTACCTGTTCTCTATACTGGACCATGTGTACCTGTCCTCCTCTATACTGGACCATGTGTACCTGTCCTCTATACTGGACCACATGTACCTGTCCTCTATACTGGACCATGTGTACCTGTCCTTCTCTATACTGGACCATGTGTACCTGTTCTCCTCTATACTGGACCATGTGTACATGTTCTCTATACTGGACCATGTGTACCTGTCTTCCTCTATACTGGACCATGTGTACCTGTCCTCCTCTATACTGGACCATGTGTACCTGTCCTCTATACTGGACCATGTGTACCTGTTCTCTATACTGGACCATGTGTACCTGTCCTCCTCTATACTGGACCATGTGTACCTGTCCTCTATACTGGACCATGTGTACGTGTCCTCTATATTGGACCATGTGTACCTGTTCTCCTCTATACTGGACCATGTGTACCTGTCCTCTATACTGGACCATGTGTACCTGGCCTCTATACTGGACCACGTGTACCTGTCCTCTATACTGGACCATGTGTACCTGTCCTCCTCTATACTGGACCATGTGTACCTGTCCTCTATACTGGACCATGTGTACCTGTTTTCTATACTGGACCATGTGTACCTGTCCTTTATACTGGACCATATGTACCTGTCCTCTATACTGGACCATGTGTACCTGTCCTCTATACTGGACCATGTGTACATGTCCTCTATACTGGACCATGTGTAACTGTCCTCTATACTGGACCCTGTGTACCTGTCCTCTATACTGGACAATGTGTACCTGTTCTCTATACTGGACCATGTGTACCTGTCCTCCTCTATACTGGACCATGTGTACCTGTCCTCTATACTGGACCACGTGTACCTGTCCTCTATACTGGACCATGTGTACCCGTCCTTCTCTATACTGGATCATGTGTACCTGTTCTCCTCTATACTGGACCGTGTGTACATGTTCTCTATACTGGACCATGTGTACCTGTCCTCCTCTATACTGGACCATGTGTACCTGTTCTCTATACTGGACCATGTGTACCTGTCCTCCTCTATACTGGACCATGTGTACCTGTCCTCTATACTGGACCATGTGTACCTGTCCTCTATATTGGACCATGTGTACCTGTTCTCTATACTGGACCATGTGTACCTGTCCTTTATACTGGACCATATGTACCTGTCCTCTATACTGGACCATGTGTACCTGTCCTCTATACTGGACCATGTGTACATGTCCTCTATACTGGACCATGTGTAACTGTCCTCTATACTGGACCCTGTGTACCTGTCCTCTATACTGGACAATGTGTACCTGTTCTCTATACTGGACCATGTGTACCTGTCCTCCTCTATACTGGACCATGTGTACCTGTCCTCTATACTGGACCACGTGTACCTGTCCTCTATACTGGACCATGTGTACCCGTCCTTCTCTATACTGGATCATGTGTACCTGTTCTCCTCTATACTGGACCGTGTGTACATGTTCTCTATACTGGACCATGTGTACCTGTCTTCCTCTATACTGGACCATGTGTACCTGTTCTCTATACTGGACCATGTGTACCTGTCCTCCTCTATACTGGACCATGTGTACCTGTCCTCTATACTGGACCATGTGTACCTGTCCTCCTCTATACTGGACTGTGTGTACCTGTTCTCTATACTGGACCATGTGTACCTGTCCTCCTCTATACTGGACCATGTGTACCTGTTCTCTATACTGGACCATGGGTACATGTCTTCCTCTATACTGGACCATGTGTACCTGTCCTCATCTATACAGGACCATGTGTACCTGTCCTCTATACTGGACCATGTGTACCTGGCCTCTATACTGGACCACGTGTACCTGTCCTCTATACTGGACCATGTGTACCTGTCCCCCTCTATACTGGACCATGTGTACCTGTCCTCCTCTATACTGGACCATGTGTACATGTTCTCTATACTGGACCATGTGTACCTGTCTTCCTCTATACTGGACCATGTGTACCTGTCCTCCTCTATACTGGACCATGTGTACCTGTCCTCTATACTGGACCATGTGTACCTGTTCTCTATACTGGACCATGTGTACCTGTCCTCTATACTGGACCATGTGTACGTGTCCTCTATATTGGACCATGTGTACCTGTTCTCCTCTATACTGGACCATGTGTACCTGTCCTCTATACTGGACCATGTGTACCTGGCCTCTATACTGGACCACGTGTACCTGTCCTCTATACTGGACCATGTGTACCTGTTCTCCTCTATACTGGACCGTGTGTACATGTTCTCTATACTGGACCATGTGTACCTGTCCTCCTCTATACTGGACCATGTGTACCTGTTCTCTATACTGGACCATGTGTACCTGTCCTCCTCTATACTGGACCATGTGTACCTGTCCTCTATACTGGACCATGTGTACCTGTCCTCTATATTGGACCATGTGTACCTGTTCTCTATACTGGACCATGTGTACCTGTCCTTTATACTGGACCATATGTACCTGTCCTCTATACTGGACCATGTGTACCTGTCCTCTATACTGGACCATGTGTACATGTCCTCTATACTGGACCATGTGTAACTGTCCTCTATACTGGACCCTGTGTACCTGTCCTCTATACTGGACAATGTGTACCTGTTCTCTATACTGGACCATGTGTACCTGTCCTCCTCTATACTGGACCATGTGTACCTGTCCTCTATACTGGACCACGTGTACCTGTCCTCTATACTGGACCATGTGTACCCGTCCTTCTCTATACTGGATCATGTGTACCTGTTCTCCTCTATACTGGACCGTGTGTACATGTTCTCTATACTGGACCATGTGTACCTGTCTTCCTCTATACTGGACCATGTGTACCTGTTCTCTATACTGGACCATGTGTACCTGTCCTCCTCTATACTGGACCATGTGTACCTGTCCTCTATACTGGACCATGTGTACCTGTCCTCCTCTATACTGGACTGTGTGTACCTGTTCTCTATACTGGACCATGTGTACCTGTCCTCCTCTATACTGGACCATGTGTACCTGTTCTCTATACTGGACCATGGGTACATGTCTTCCTCTATACTGGACCATGTGTACCTGTCCTCATCTATACAGGACCATGTGTACCTGTCCTCTATACTGGACCATGTGTACCTGGCCTCTATACTGGACCACGTGTACCTGTCCTCTATACTGGACCATGTGTACCTGTCCCCCTCTATACTGGACCATGTGTACCTGTCCTCTATACTGGACCATGTGTACCTGTTCTCTATACTGGACCATGTGTACCTGTACTCTATACTGGACCATGTGTACTTGTCCTCTATACTGGACCATGTGTACCTGTCCTCTATACTGGACCATGTGTACCTGTCCTTTATACTGGACCATATGTACCTGTCCTCTATACTGGACCATGTGTACCTGTCCTCTATACTGGACCATGTGTACATGTCCTCTATACTGGACCATGTGTACCTGTCCTCTATACTGGACCATGTGTACCTGTCCTCTATACTGGACCATGTGTACCTGTCCTTTATACTGGACCATATGTACCTGTCCTCCTCTATACTGGACCATGTGCACCTGTTCTCCTCTATACTGGACAATGTGTACCTGTTCTCTATACTGGACCATGTGTACTTGTCCTCCTCTATACTGGACCATGTGTACCTGTCCTCTATACTGGACCACGTGTACCTGTCCTCTATACTGGACCATGTGTACCTGTCCTTCTCTATACTGGACCATGTGTACCTGTTCTCCTCTATACTGGACCATGTGTACATGTTCTCTATACTGGACCATGTGTACCTGTCTTCCTCTATACTGGACCATGTGTACCTGTCCCCCTCTATACTGGACCATGTGTACCTGTCCTCTATACTGGACCATGTGTACCTGTTCTCTATACTGGACCGTGTGTACCTGTCCTCCTCTATACTGGACCATGTGTACCTGTCCTCTATACTGGACCATGTGTACCTGGCCTCTATACTGGACCACGTGTACCTGCCCTCTATACTGGACCATGTGTACCTGTCCTCCTCTATACTGGACCATGTGTACCTGTCCTCTATACTGGACCATGTGTACCTGTTCTCTATACTGGACCATGTGTACCTGTCCTCTATACTGGACCATGTGTACCTGTCCTTTATACTGGACCATGTGTACCTGTCCTCCTCTATACTGGACCATGTGCACCTGTTCTCCTCTATACTGGACAATGTGTACCTGTTCTCTATACTGGACCATGTGTACCTGTCCTCCTCTATACTGGACCATGTGTACCTGTCCTCTATACTGGACCACATGTACCTGTCCTCTATACTGGACCATGTGTACCTGTCCTTCTCTATACTGGACCATGTGTACCTGTTCTCCTCTATACTGGACCATGTGTACATGTTCTCTATACTGGACCATGTGTACCTGTCTTCCTCTATACTAGACCATGTGTACCTGTCCTCCTCTATACTGGACCATGTGTACCTGTCCTCTATACTGGACCATGTGTACCTGTTCTCTATACTGGACCATGTGTACCTGTCCTCCTCTATACTGGACCATGTGTACCTGTCCTCTATACTTGGCCATGTGTTCGTGTCCTCTATATTGGACCATGTGTACCTGTTCTCCTCTATACTGGACCATGTGTACCTGTCCTCTATACTGGACCATGTGTACCTGGCCTCTATACTGGACCACGTGTACCTGTCCTCTATACTGGACCATGTGTACCTGTCCTCCTCTATACTGGACCATGTGTACCTGTCCTCTATACTGGACCATGTGTACCTGTTCTCTATACTGGACCATGTGTACCTGTCCTTTATACTGGACCATATGTACCTGTCCTCTATACTGGACCATGTGTACCTGTCCTCTATACTGGACCATGTGTACATGTCCTCTATACTGGACCATGTGTAACTGTCCTCTATACTGGACCCTGTGTACCTGTCCTCTATACTGGACAATGTGTACCTGTTCTCTATACTGGACCATGTGTACCTGTCCTCCTCTATACTGGACCATGTGTACCTGTCCTCTATACTGGACCACGTGTACCGGTCCTCTATACTGGACCATGTGTACCTGTCCTTCTCTATACTGGACCATGTGTACCTGTTCTCCTCTATACTGGACCATGTGTACATGTTCTCTATACTGGACCATGTGTACCTGTCTTCCTCTATACTGGACCATGTGTACCTGTCCTCCTCTATACTGGACCATGTGTACCTGTCCTCTATACTGGACCATGTGTACCTGTTCTCTATACTGGACCATGTGTACCTGTCCTCCTCTATACTGGACCATGTGTACCTGTCCTCTATACTGGACCATGTGTTCGTGTCCTCTATATTGGACCATGTGTACCTGTTCTCCTCTATACTGGACCATGTGTACCTGTCCTCTATACTGGACCATGTGTACCTGGCCTCTATACTGGACCACGTGTACCTGTCCTCTATACTGGACCATGTGTACCTGTCCTCCTCTATACTGGACCATGTGTACCTGTCCTCTATACTGGACCATGTGTACCTGTTCTCTATACTGGACCATGTGTACCTGTCCTTTATACTGGACCATATGTACCTGTCCTCTATACTGGACCATGTGTACCTGTCCTCTATACTGGACCATGTGTACATGTCCTCTATACTGGACCATGTGTAACTGTCCTCTATACTGGACCCTGTGTACCTGTCCTCTATACTGGACAATGTGTACCTGTTCTCTATACTGGACCATGTGTACCTGTCCTCCTCTATACTGGACCATGTGTACCTGTCCTCTATACTGGACCACGTGTACCTGTCCTCTATACTGGACCATGTGTACCCGTCCTTCTCTATACTGGATCATGTGTACCTGTTCTCCTCTATACTGGACCGTGTGTACATGTTCTCTATACTGGACCATGTGTACCTGTCTTCCTCTATACTGGACCATGTGTACCTGTTCTCTATACTGGACCATGTGTACCTGTCCTCCTCTATACTGGACCATGTGTACCTGTCCTATATACTGGACCATGTGTACCTGTCCTCTATATTGGACCATGTGTACCTGTTCTCTATACTGGACCATGTGTACCTGTCCTTTATACTGGACCATATGTACCTGTCCTCTATACTGGACCATGTGTACCTGTCTTCCTCTATACTGGACCATGTGTACCTGTTCTCTATACTGGACCATGTGTACCTGTCCTCCTCTATACTGGACCATGTGTACCTGTCCTCTATACTGGACCATGTGTACCTGTCCTCTATATTGGACCATGTGTACCTGTTCTCCTCTATACTGGACCATGTGTACCTGTCCTCAAAACTGGACCATGTGTACCTGGCCTCTATACTGGACCACGTGTACCTGTCCTTTATACTGGACCATGTGTACCTGTCCTCCTCTATACTGGACCATGTGTACGTGTCCTCTATATTGGACCATGTGTACCTGTTCTCCTCTATACTGGACCATGTGTACCTGTCCTCTATACTGGACCATGTGTCCCTGGCCTCTATACTGGACCACGTGTACCTGTCCTCTATACTGGACCATGTGTACCTGTCCTCCTCTATACTGGACCATGTGTACCTGTCCTCTATACTGGACCATGTGTACCTGTTCTCTATACTGGACCATGTGTACCTGTCCTTTATACTGGACCATATGTACCTGTCCTCTATACTGGACCATGTGTACCTGTCCTCTATACTGGACCATGTGTACATGTCCTCTATACTGGACCATGTGTAACTGTCCTCTATACTGGACCCTGTGTACCTGTCCTCTATACTGGACAATGTGTACCTGTTCTCTATACTGGACCATGTGTACGTGTCCTCCTCTATACTGGACCATGTGTACCTGTCCTCTATACTGGACCACGTGTACCTGTCCTCTATACTGGACCATGTGTACCCGTCCTTCTCTATACTGGATCATGTGTACCTGTTCTCCTCTATACTGGACCGTGTGTACATGTTCTCTATACTGGACCATGTGTACCTGTCTTCCTCTATACTGGACCGTGTGTACATGTTCTCTATACTGGACCATGTGTACCTGTCTTCCTCTATACTGGACCATGTGTACCTGTTCTCTATACTGGACCATGTGTACCTGTCCTCCTCTATACTGGACCATATGTACCTGTCCTCTATATTGGACCATGTGTACCTGTTCTCTATACTGGACCATGTGTACCTGTCCTTTATACTGGACCATATGTACCTGTCCTCTATACTGGACCATGTGTACCTGTCTTCCTCTATACTGGACCATGTGTACCTGTTCTCTATACTGGACCATGTGTACCTGTCCTCCTCTATACTGGACCATGTGTACCTGTCCTCTATACTGGACCATGTGTACCTGTCCTCTATATTGGACCATGTGTACCTGTTCTCCTCTATACTGGACCATGTGTACCTGTCCTCAAAACTGGACCATGTGTACCTGGCCTCTATACTGCACCACGTGTACCTGTCCTTTATACTGGACCATGTGTACCTGTCCTCCTCTATACTGGACCATGTGTACGTGTCCTCTATATTGGACCATGTGTACCTGTTCTCCTCTATACTGGACCATGTGTACCTGTCCTCTATACTGGACCATGTGTCCCTGGCCTCTATACTGGACCACGTGTACCTGTCCTCTATACTGGACCATGTGTACCTGTCCTCCTCTATACTGGACCATGTGTACCTGTCCTCTATACTGGACCATGTGTACCTGTTCTCTATACTGGACCATGTGTACCTGTCCTTTATACTGGACCATATGTACCTGTCCTCTATACTGGACCATGTGTACCTGTCCTCTATACTGGACCATGTGTACATGTCCTCTATACTGGACCATGTGTAACTGTCCTCTATACTGGACCCTGTGTACCTGTCCTCTATACTGGACAATGTGTACCTGTTCTCTATACTGGACCATGTGTACGTGTCCTCCTCTATACTGGACCATGTGTACCTGTCCTCTATACTGGACCACGTGTACCTGTCCTCTATACTGGACCATGTGTACCCGTCCTTCTCTATACTGGATCATGTGTACCTGTTCTCCTCTATACTGGACCGTGTGTACATGTTCTCTATACTGGACCATGTGTACCTGTCTTCCTCTATACTGGACCATGTGTACCTGTTCTCTATACTGGACCATGTGTACCTGTCCTCCTCTATACTGGACCATGTGTACCTGTCCTCTATACTGGACCATGTGTACCTGTCCTCTATATTGGACCATGTGTACCTGTTCTCCTCAAAACTGGACCATGTGTACCTGGCCTCTATACTGGACCACGTGTACCTGTCCTCTATACTGGACCATGTGTACCTGTCCTCCTCTATACTGGACCATGTGTACGTGTCCTCTATATTGGACCATGTGTACCTGTTCTCCTCTATACTGGACCATGTGTACCTGTCCTCTATACTGGACCATGTGTCCCTGGCCTCTATACTGGACCACGTGTACCTGTCCTCTATACTGGACCATGTGTACCTGTCCTCCTCTATACTGGACCATGTGTACCTGTCCTCTATACTGGACCATGTGTACCTGTTCTCTATACTGGACCATGTGTACCTGTCCTTTATACTGGACCATATGTACCTGTCCTCTATACTGGACCATGTGTACCTGTCCTCTATACTGGACCATGTGTACATGTCCTCTATACTGGACCATGTGTAACTGTCCTCTATACTGGACCCTGTGTACCTGTCCTCTATACTGGACAATGTGTACCTGTTCTCTATACTGGACCATGTGTACGTGTCCTCCTCTATACTGGACCATGTGTACCTGTCCTCTATACTGGACCACGTGTACCTGTCCTCTATACTGGACCATGTGTACCCGTCCTTCTCTATACTGGATCATGTGTACCTGTTCTCCTCTATACTGGACCGTGTGTACATGTTCTCTATACTGGACCATGTGTACCTGTCTTCCTCTATACTGGACCATGTGTACCTGTTCTCTATACTGGACCATGTGTACCTGTCCTCCTCTATACTGGACCATGTGTACCTGTCCTCTATACTGGACCATGTGTACCTGTCCTCTATATTGGACCATGTGTACCTGTTCTCCTCTATACTGGACCATGTGTACCTGTCCTCAATACTGGACCATGTGTACCTGGCCTCTATACTGGACCACGTGTACCTGTCCTCTATACTGGCCCATGTGTACCTGTCCTCCTCTATACTGGACCATGTGTACCTGTCCTCTATACTGGACCATGTGTACCTGTTCTCTATACTGGACCATGTGTACCTGTCCTTTATACTGGACCATATGTACCTGTCCTCTATACTGGACCATGTGTACCTGTCCTCTATACTGGACCATGTGTACATGTCCTCTATACTGGACCATGTGTACCTGTCCTCTATACTGGACCATGTGTACCTGGCCTCTATACTGGACCATGTGTACCTGTCCTCTATACTGGACCATGTGTACCTGTCCTTTATACTGGACCATGTGTACCTGTCCTCCTCTATACTGGACCATGTGCACCTGTTCTCCTCTATACTGGACAATGTGTACCTGTTCTCTATACTGGACCATGTGTACCTGTCCTCCTCTATACTGGACCATGTGTACCTATCCTCTATACTGGACCATGTGTACCTGTCCTCTATACTGGACCATGTGTACCTGTCCTCCTCTATACTGGACCATGTGTACCTGTCCTCTATACTGGACCATGTGTACCTGTTCTCTATACTGGACCATGTGTACCTGTCCTTTATACTGGACCATATGTACCTGTCCTCTATACTGGACCATGTGTACCTGTCCTCTATACTGGACCATGTGTACATGTCCTCTATACTGGACCATGTGTAACTGTCCTCTATACTGGACCTTGTGTACCTGTCCTCTATACTGGACAATGTGTACCTGTTCTCTATACTGGACCATGTGTACCTGTCCTCCTCTATACTGGACCATGTGTACCTGTCCTCTATACTGGACCACGTGTACCTGTCCTCTATACTGGACCATGTGTACCTGTCCTTCTCTATACTGGATCATGTGTACCTGTTCTCCTCTATACTGGACCATGTGTACATGTTCTCTATACTGGACCATGTGTACCTGTCTTCCTCTATACTGGACCATGTGTACCTGTCCTCCTCTATACTGGACCATGTGTACCTGTCCTCTATACTGGACCATGTGTACCTGTCCTCCTCTATACTGGACCATGTGTACCTGTCCTCTATACTGGACCATGTGTACCTGTCCTCTATATTGGACCATGTGTACCTGTTCTCCTCTATACTGGACCATGTGTACCTGTCCTCTATACTGGACCATGTGTACCTGCCCTCTATACTGGACCATGTGTACCTGTCCTCTATACTGGACCATGTGTACCTGTCCTCTATACTGGACCATGTGTACCTGTCCTCCTCTATACTGGACCATGTGTACATGTCCTCCTCTATACTGGACCATGTGTACCTGTCCTCTATACTGGACCATGTGTACCTGTCCTCCTCTATACTGGACCATGTGTACCTGCCCTCTATACTGGACCATGTGTACCTGTCCTCTATACTGGACCATGTGTACCTGGCCTCTATACTGGACCATGTGTACCTGTTCTCTATACTGGACCATGTGTACCTGTCCTCCTCTATACTGGACCATGTGTACCTGTCCTCCTCTATACTGGACCATGTGTACCTGTCCTCCTCTATACTGGACTGTGTGTACCTGTTCTCTATACTGGACCATGTGTACCTGTCCTCCTCTATACTGGACCATGTGTACCTGTTCTCTATACTGGACCATGGGTACATGTCTTCCTCTATACTGGACCATGTGTACCTGTCCTCATCTATACTGGACCATGTGTACCTGTCCTCTATACTGGACCATGTGTACCTGGCCTCTATACTGGACCACGTGTACCTGTCCTCTATACTGGACCATGTGTACCTGTCCCCCTCTATACTGGACCATGTGTACCTGTCCTCTATACTGGACCATGTGTACCTGTTCTCTATACTGGACCATGTGTACCTGTACTCTATACTGGACCATGTGTACTTGTCCTCTATACTGGACCATGTGTACCTGTCCTCTATACTGGACCATGTGTACCTGTCCTTTATACTGGACCATATGTACCTGTCCTCTATACTGGACCATGTGTACCTGTCCTCTATACTGGACCATGTGTACATGTCCTCTATACTGGACCATGTGTACCTGTCCTCTATACTGGACCATGTGTACCTGTCCTCTATACTGGACCATGTGTACCTGTCCTTTATACTGGACCATATGTACCTGTCCTCCTCTATACTGGACCATGTGCACCTGTTCTCCTCTATACTGGACAATGTGTACCTGTTCTCTATACTGGACCATGTGTACTTGTCCTCCTCTATACTGGACCATGTGTACCTGTCCTCTATACTGGACCACGTGTACCTGTCCTCTATACTGGACCATGTGTACCTGTCCTTCTCTATACTGGACCATGTGTACCTGTTCTCCTCTATACTGGACCATGTGTACATGTTCTCTATACTGGACCATGTGTACCTGTCTTCCTCTATACTGGACCATGTGTACCTGTCCCCCTCTATACTGGACCATGTGTACCTGTCCTCTATACTGGACCATGTGTACCTGTTCTCTATACTGGACCGTGTGTACCTGTCCTCCTCTATACTGGACCATGTGTACCTGTCCTCTATACTGGACCATGTGTACCTGGCCTCTATACTGGACCACGTGTACCTGCCCTCTATACTGGACCATGTGTACCTGTCCTCCTCTATACTGGACCATGTGTACCTGTCCTCTATACTGGACCATGTGTACCTGTTCTCTATACTGGACCATGTGTACCTGTCCTCTATACTGGACCATGTGTACCTGTCCTTTATACTGGACCATGTGTACCTGTACTCCTCTATACTGGACCATGTGCACCTGTTCTCCTCTATACTGGACAATGTGTACCTGTTCTCTATACTGGACCATGTGTACCTGTCCTCCTCTATACTGGACCATGTGTACCTGTCCTCTATACTGGACCACATGTACCTGTCCTCTATACTGGACCATGTGTACCTGTCCTTCTCTATACTGGACCATGTGTACCTGTTCTCCTCTATACTGGACCATGTGTACATGTTCTCTATACTGGACCATGTGTACCTGTCTTCCTCTATACTGGACCATGTGTACCTGTCCTCCTCTATACTGGACCATGTGTACCTGTCCTCTATACTGGACCATGTGTACCTGTTCTCTATACTGGACCATGTATACCTGTCCTCCTCTATACTGGACCATGTGTACCTGTCCTCTATACTGGACCATGTGTACGTGTCCTCTATATTGGACCATGTGTACCTGTTCTCCTCTATACTGGACCATGTGTACCTGTCCTCTATACTGGACCATGTGTACCTGGCCTCTATACTGGACCACGTGTACCTGTCCTCTATACTGGACCATGTGTACCTGTCCTCCTCTATACTGGACCATGTGTACCTGTCCTCTATACTGGACCATGTGTACCTGTTCTCTATACTGGACCATGTGTACCTGTCCTTTATACTGGACCATATGTACCTGTCCTCTATACTGGACCATGTGTACCTGTCCTCTATACTGGACCATGTGTACATGTCCTCTATACTGGACCATGTGTAACTGTCCTCTATACTGGACCCTGTGTACCTGTCCTCTATACTGGACAATGTGTACCTGTTCTCTATACTGGACCATGTGTACCTGTCCTCCTCTATACTGGACCATGTGTACCTGTCCTCTATACTGGACCACGTGTACCTGTCCTCTATACTGGACCATGTGTACCCGTCCTTCTCTATACTGGATCATGTGTACCTGTTCTCCTCTATACTGGACCGTGTGTACATGTTCTCTATACTGGACCATGTGTACCTGTCTTCCTCTATACTGGACCATGTGTACCTGTTCTCTATACTGGACCATGTGTACCTGTCCTCCTCTATACTGGACCATGTGTACCTGTCCTCTATACTGGACCATGTGTACCTGTCCTCTATATTGGACCATGTGTACCTGTTCTCTATACTGGACCATGTGTACCTGTCCTTTATACTGGACCATATGTACCTGTCCTCTATACTGGACCATGTGTACCTGTCCTCTATACTGGACCATGTGTACATGTCCTCTATACTGGACCATGTGTAACTGTCCTCTATACTGGACCTTGTGTACCTGTCCTCTATACTGGACAATGTGTACCTGTTCTCTATACTGGACCATGTGTACCTGTCCTCCTCTATACTGGACCATGTGTACCTGTCCTCTATACTGGACCACGTGTACCTGTCCTCTATACTGGACCATGTGTAACTGTCCTCTATACTGGACCTTGTGTACCTGTCCTCTATACTGGACAATGTGTACCTGTTCTCTATACTGGACCATGTGTACCTGTCCTTCTCTATACTGGACCATGTGTACCTGTTCTCCTCTATACTGGACCATGTGTACATGTTCTCTATACTGGACCATGTGTACCTGTCTTCCTCTATACTGGACCATGTGTACCTGTCCCCCTCTATACTGGACCATGTGTACCTGTCCTCTATACTGGACCATGTGTACCTGTTCTCTATACTGGACCGTGTGTACCTGTCCTCCTCTATACTGGACCATGTGTACCTGTCCTCTATACTGGACCATGTGTACCTGGCCTCTATACTGGACCACGTGTACCTGCCCTCTATACTGGACCATGTGTACCTGTCCTCTATACTGGACCATGTGTACCTGTCCTCTATACTGGACCATGTGTACCTGTTCTCTATACTGGACCATGTGTACCTGTCCTCTATACTGGACCATGTGTACCTGTCCTTTATACTGGACCATGTGTACCTGTCCTCCTCTATACTGGACCATGTGCACCTGTTCTCCTCTAAACTGGACAATGTGTACCTGTTCTCTATACTGGACCATGTGTACCTGTCCTCCTCTATACTGGACCATGTGTACCTGTCCTCTATACTGGACCACATGTACCTGTCCTCTATACTGGACCATGTGTACCTGTCCTTCTCTATACTGGACCATGTGTACCTGTTCTCCTCTATACTGGACCATGTGTACATGTTCTCTATACTGGACCATGTGTACCTGTCTTCCTCTATACTGGACCATGTGTACCTGTCCTCCTCTATACTGGACCATGTGTACCTGTCCTCTATACTGGACCATGTGTACCTGTTCTCTATACTGGACCATGTATACCTGTCCTCCTCTATACTGGACCATGTGTACCTGTCCTCTATACTGGACCATGTGTACGTGTCCTCTATATTGGACCATGTGTACCTGTTCTCCTCTATACTGGACCATGTGTACCTGTCCTCTATACTGGACCATGTGTACCTGGCCTCTATACTGGACCACGTGTACCTGTCCTCTATACTGGACCATGTGTACCTGTCCTCCTCTATACTGGACCATGTGTACCTGTCCTCTATACTGGACCATGTGTACCTGTTCTCTATACTGGACCATGTGTACCTGTCCTTTATACTGGACCATATGTACCTGTCCTCTATACTGGACCATGTGTACCTGTCCTCTATACTGGACCATGTGTACATGTCCTCTATACTGGACCATGTGTAACTGTCCTCTATACTGGACCCTGTGTACCTGTCCTCTATACTGGACAATGTGTACCTGTTCTCTATACTGGACCATGTGTACCTGTCCTCCTCTATACTGGACCATGTGTACCTGTCCTCTATACTGGACCACGTGTACCTGTCCTCTATACTGGACCATGTGTACCCGTCCTTCTCTATACTGGATCATGTGTACCTGTTCTCCTCTATACTGGACCGTGTGTACATGTTCTCTATACTGGACCATGTGTACCTGTCTTCCTCTATACTGGACCATGTGTACCTGTTCTCTATACTGGACCATGTGTACCTGTCCTCCTCTATACTGGACCATGTGTACCTGTCCTCTATACTGGACCATGTGTACCTGTCCTCTATATTGGACCATGTGTACCTGTTCTCTATACTGGACCATGTGTACCTGTCCTTTATACTGGACCATATGTACCTGTCCTCTATACTGGACCATGTGTACCTGTCCTCTATACTGGACCATGTGTACATGTCCTCTATACTGGACCATGTGTAACTGTCCTCTATACTGGACCCTGTGTACCTGTCCTCTATACTGGACAATGTGTACCTGTTCTCTATACTGGACCATGTGTACCTGTCCTCCTCTATACTGGACCATGTGTACCTGTCCTCTATACTGGACCACGTGTACCTGTCCTCTATACTGGACCATGTGTACCCGTCCTTCTCTATACTGGATCATGTGTACCTGTTCTCCTCTATACTGGACCGTGTGTACATGTTCTCTATACTGGACCATGTGTACCTGTCTTCCTCTATACTGGACCATGTGTACCTGTTCTCTATACTGGACCATGTGTACCTGTCCTCCTCTATACTGGACCATGTGTACCTGTCCTCTATACTGGACCATGTGTACCTGTCCTCTATATTGGACCATGTGTACCTGTTCTCCTCTATACTGGACCATGTGTACCTGTCCTCAAAACTGGACCATGTGTACCTGGCCTCTATACTGGACCACGTGTACCTGTCCTCTATACTGGACCATGTGTACCTGTCCTCCTCTATACTGGACCATGTGTACCTGTCCTCTATACTGGACCATGTGTACCTGTTCTCTATACTGGACCATGTGTACCTGTCCTTTATACTGGACCATATGTACCTGTCCTCTATACTGGACCATGTGTACCTGTCCTCTATACTGGACCATGTGTACATGTCCTCTATACTGGACCATGTGTACCTGTCCTCTATACTGGACCATGTGTACCTGTCCTCTATACTGGACCATGTGTACCTGTCCTCTATACTGGACCATGTGTACCTGTCCTTTATACTGGACCATGTGTACCTGTCCTCCTCTATACTGGACCATGTGTACATGTCCTCTATACTGGACCATGTGTAACTGTCCTCTATACTGGACCCTGTGTACCTGTCCTCTATACTGGACAATGTGTACCTGTTCTCTATACTGGACCATGTGTACCTGTCCTCCTCTATACTGGACCATGTGTACCTGTCCTCTATACTGGACCACGTGTACCTGTCCTCTATACTGGACCATGTGTACCCGTCCTTCTCTATACTGGATCATGTGTACCTGTTCTCCTCTATACTGGACCGTGTGTACATGTTCTCTATACTGGACCATGTGTACCTGTCTTCCTCTATACTGGACCATGTGTACCTGTTCTCTATACTGGACCATGTGTAACTGTCCTCTATACTGGACCTTGTGTACCTGTCCTCTATACTGGACAATGTGTACCTGTTCTCTATACTGGACCATGTGTACCTGTCCTCCTCTATACTGGACCATGTGTACCTGTCCTCTATACTGGACCACGTGTACCTGTCCTCTATACTGGACCATGTGTACCTGTCCTTCTCTATACTGGATCATGTGTACCTGTTCTCCTCTATACTGGACCATGTGTACATGTTCTCTATACTGGACCATGTGTACCTGTCTTCCTCTATACTGGACCATGTGTACCTGTCCTCCTCTATACTGGACCATGTGTACCTGTCCTCCTCTATACTGGACCATGTGTACCTGTCCTCTATACTGGACCATGTGTACCTGTCCTCTATATTGGACCATGTGTACCTGTTCTCCTCTATACTGGACCATGTGTACCTGTCCTCTATACTGGACCATGTGTACCTGCCCTCTATACTGGACCATGTGTACCTGTCCTCTATACTGGACCATGTGTACCTGTCCTCTATACTGGACCATGTGTACCTGTCCTCCTCTATACTGGACCATGTGTACATGTCCTCCTCTATACTGGACCATGTGTACCTGTCCTCTATACTGGACCATGTGTACCTGTCCTCCTCTATACTGGACCATGTGTACCTGCCCTCTATACTGGACCATGTGTACCTGTCCTCTATACTGGACCATGTGTACCTGGCCTCTATACTGGACCATGTGTACCTGTTCTCTATACTGGACCATGTGTACCTGTCCTCCTCTATACTGGACCATGTGTACCTGTCCTCCTCTATACTGGACCATGTGTACCTGTCCTCCTCTATACTGGACTGTGTGTACCTGTTCTCTATACTGGACCATGTGTACCTGTCCTCCTCTATACTGGACCATGTGTACCTGTTCTCTATACTGGACCATGGGTACATGTCTTCCTCTATACTGGACCATGTGTACCTGTCCTCATCTATACTGGACCATGTGTACCTGTCCTCTATACTGGACCATGTGTACCTGGCCTCTATACTGGACCACGTGTACCTGTCCTCTATACTGGACCATGTGTACCTGTCCCCCTCTATACTGGACCATGTGTACCTGTCCTCTATACTGGACCATGTGTACCTGTTCTCTATACTGGACCATGTGTACCTGTACTCTATACTGGACCATGTGTACTTGTCCTCTATACTGGACCATGTGTACCTGTCCTCTATACTGGACCATGTGTACCTGTCCTTTATACTGGACCATATGTACCTGTCCTCTATACTGGACCATGTGTACCTGTCCTCTATACTGGACCATGTGTACATGTCCTCTATACTGGACCATGTGTACCTGTCCTCTATACTGGACCATGTGTACCTGTCCTCTATACTGGACCATGTGTACCTGTCCTTTATACTGGACCATATGTACCTGTCCTCCTCTATACTGGACCATGTGCACCTGTTCTCCTCTATACTGGACAATGTGTACCTGTTCTCTATACTGGACCATGTGTACTTGTCCTCCTCTATACTGGACCATGTGTACCTGTCCTCTATACTGGACCACGTGTACCTGTCCTCTATACTGGACCATGTGTACCTGTCCTTCTCTATACTGGACCATGTGTACCTGTTCTCCTCTATACTGGACCATGTGTACATGTTCTCTATACTGGACCATGTGTACCTGTCTTCCTCTATACTGGACCATGTGTACCTGTCCCCCTCTATACTGGACCATGTGTACTTGTCCTCTATACTGGACTATGTGTACCTGTCCTCTATACTGGACCATGTGTACCTGTCCTTTATACTGGACCATATGTACCTGTCCTCTATACTGGACCATGTGTACCTGTCCTCTATACTGGACCATGTGTACATGTCCTCTATACTGGACCATGTGTACCTGTCCTCTATACTGGACCATGTGTACCTGTCCTCTATACTGGACCATGTGTACCTGTCCTTTATACTGGACCATATGTACCTGTCCTCCTCTATACTGGACCATGTGCACCTGTTCTCCTCTATACTGGACAATGTGTACCTGTTCTCTATACTGGACCATGTGTACTTGTCCTCCTCTATACTGGACCATGTGTACCTGTCCTCTATACTGGACCACGTGTACCTGTCCTCTATACTGGACCATGTGTACCTGTCCTTCTCTATACTGGACCATGTGTACCTGTTTCTCCTCTATACTGGACCATGTGTACATGTTCTCTATACTGGACCATGTGTACCTGTCTTCCTCTATACTGGACCATGTGTACCTGTCCCCCTCTATACTGGACCATGTGTACCTGTCCTCTATACTGGACCATGTGTACCTGTTCTCTATACTGGACCGTGTGTACCTGTCCTCCTCTATACTGGACCATGTGTACCTGTCCTCTATACTGGACCATGTGTACCTGGCCTCTATACTGGACCACGTGTACCTGTCCTCCTCTATACTGGACCATGTGTACCTGTCCTCTATACTGGACCATGTGTACCTGTTCTCTATACTGGACCATGTGTACCTGTCCTCTATACTGGACCATGTGTACCTGTCCTTTATACTGGACCATGTGTACCTGTACTCCTCTATACTGGACCATGTGCACCTGTTCTCCTCTATACTGGACAATGTGTACCTGTTCTCTATACTGGACCATGTGTACCTGTCCTCCTCTATACTGGACCATGTGTACCTGTCCTCTATACTGGACCACATGTACCTGTCCTCTATACTGGACCATGTGTACCTGTCCTTCTCTATACTGGACCATGTGTACCTGTTCTCCTCTATACTGGACCATGTGTACATGTTCTCTATACTGGACCATGTGTACCTGTCTTCCTCTATACTGGACCATGTGTACCTGTCCTCCTCTATACTGGACCATGTGTACCTGTCCTCTATACTGGACCATGTGTACCTGTTCTCTATACTGGACCATGTGTACCTGTCCTCCTCTATACTGGACCATGTGTACCTGTCCTCTATACTGGACCATGTGTACGTGTCCTCTATATTGGACCATGTGTACCTGTTCTCCTCTATACTGGACCATGTGTACCTGTCCTCTATACTGGACCATGTGTACCTGGCCTCTATACTGGACCACGTGTACCTGTCCTCTATACTGGACCATGTGTACCTGTCCTCCTCTATACTGGACCATGTGTACCTGTCCTCTATACTGGACCATGTGTACCTGTTCTCTATACTGGACCATGTGTACCTGTCCTTTATACTGGACCATATGTACCTGTCCTCTATACTGGACCATGTGTACCTGTCCTCTATACTGGACCATGTGTACATGTCCTCTATACTGGACCATGTGTAACTGTCCTCTATACTGGACCCTGTGTACCTGTCCTCTATACTGGACAATGTGTACCTGTTCTCTATACTGGACCATGTGTACCTGTCCTCCTCTATACTGGACCATGTGTACCTGTCCTCTATACTGGACCACGTGTACCTGTCCTCTATACTGGACCATGTGTACCCGTCCTTCTCTATACTGGATCATGTGTACCTGTTCTCCTCTATACTGGACCGTGTGTACATGTTCTCTATACTGGACCATGTGTACCTGTCTTCCTCTATACTGGACCATGTGTACCTGTTCTCTATACTGGACCATGTGTACCTGTCCTCCTCTATACTGGACCATGTGTACCTGTCCTCTATACTGGACCATGTGTACCTGTCCTCTATATTGGACCATGTGTACCTGTTCTCTATACTGGACCATGTGTACCTGTCCTTTATACTGGACCATATGTACCTGTCCTCTATACTGGACCATGTGTACCTGTCCTCTATACTGGACCATGTGTACATGTCCTCTATACTGGACCATGTGTAACTGTCCTCTATACTGGACCCTGTGTACCTGTCCTCTATACTGGACAATGTGTACCTGTTCTCTATACTGGACCATGTGTACCTGTCCTCCTCTATACTGGACCATGTGTACCTGTCCTCTATACTGGACCACGTGTACCTGTCCTCTATACTGGACCATGTGTACCCGTCCTTCTCTATACTGGATCATGTGTACCTGTTCTCCTCTATACTGGACCGTGTGTACATGTTCTCTATACTGGACCATGTGTACCTGTCTTCCTCTATACTGGACCATGTGTACCTGTTCTCTATACTGGACCATGTGTACCTGTCCTCCTCTATACTGGACCATGTGTACCTGTCCTCTATACTGGACCATGTGTACCTGTCCTCTATATTGGACCATGTGTACCTGTTCTCCTCTATACTGGACCATGTGTACCTGTCCTCAAAACTGGACCATGTGTACCTGGCCTCTATACTGGACCACGTGTACCTGTCCTCTATACTGGACCATGTGTACCTGTCCTCCTCTATACTGGACCATGTGTACCTGTCCTCTATACTGGACCATGTGTACCTGTTCTCTATACTGGACCATGTGTACCTGTCCTTTATACTGGACCATATGTACCTGTCCTCTATACTGGACCATGTGTACCTGTCCTCTATACTGGACCATGTGTACATGTCCTCTATACTGGACCATGTGTAACTGTCCTCTATACTGGACCTTGTGTACCTGTCCTCTATACTGGACAATGTGTACCTGTTCTCTATACTGGACCATGTGTACCTGTCCTCCTCTATACTGGACCATGTGTACCTGTCCTCTATACTGGACCACGTGTACCTGTCCTCTATACTGGACCATGTGTACCTGTCCTTCTCTATACTGGATCATGTGTACCTGTTCTCCTCTATACTGGACCATGTGTACATGTTCTCTATACTGGACAATGTGTACCTGTCTTCCTCTATACTGGACCATGTGTACCTGTCCTCCTCTATACTGGACCATGTGTACCTGTCCTCTATACTGGACCATGTGTACCTGTCCTCCTCTATACTGGACCATGTGTACCTGTCCTCTATACTGGACCATGTGTACCTGTCCTCTATATTGGACCATGTGTACCTGTTCTCCTCTATACTGGACCATGTGTACCTGTCCTCTATACTGGACCATGTGTACCTGTCCTCTATACTGGACCATGTGTACCTGTTCTCTATACTGGACCATGTGTACCTGTCCTCCTCTATACTGGACCATGTGTACCTGTCCTCTATACTGGACCATGTGTACGTGTCCTCTATATTGGACCATGTGTACCTGTCCTTTATACTGGACCATATGTACCTGTCCTCTATACTGGACCATGTGTACCTGTCCTCTATACTGGACCATGTGTACATGACCTCTATACTGGACCATGTGTACCTGTCCTCTATACTGGACCATGTGTACCTGTCCTCTATACTGGACCATGTGTACCTGTCCTCTATACTGGACCATGTGTACCTGTCCTTTATACTGGACCATGTGTACCTGTCCTCCTCTATACTGGACCATGTGCACCTGTTCTCCTCTATACTGGACAATGTGTACCTGTTCTCTATACTGGACCATGTGTACCTGTCCTCTATACTGGACCATGTGTACCTGTCCTTTATACTGGACCATGTGTACCTGTCCTCTATACTGGACCATGTGTACCTGTCCTTCTCTATGCTGGACCATGTGTACCTGTTCTCCTCTATACTGGACCATGTGTACATGTTCTCTATACTGGACCATGTGTACCTGTCTTCCTCTATACTGGACCATGTGTACCTGTCCTCCTCTATACTGGACCATGTGTACCTGTCCTCTATACTGGACCATGTGTACCTGTTCTCCTCTATACTGGACCATGTGCACCTGTTCTCCTCTATACTGGACAATGTGTACCTGTTCTCTATACTGGACCATGTGTACCTGTCCTCTATACTGGACCATGTGTACCTGTCCTTTATACTGGACCATGTGTACCTGTCCTCTATACTGGACCATGTGTACCTGTCCTCCTCTATACTGGACCATGTGTACCTGTCCTCCTCTATACTGGACCATGTGCACCTGTTCTCCTCTATACTGGACAATGTGTACCTGTTCTCTATACTGGACCATGTGTACCTGTCCTCTATACTGGACCATGTGTACCTGTCCTTTATACTGGACCATGTGTACCTGTCCTCTATACTGGACCATGTGTACCTGTCCTTCTCTATGCTGGACCATGTGTACCTGTTCTCCTCTATACTGGACCATGTGTACATGTTCTCTATACTGGACCATGTGTACCTGTCTTCCTCTATACTGGACCATGTGTACCTGTCCTCCTCTATACTGGACCATGTGTACCTGTCCTCTATACTGGACCATGTGTACCTGTTCTCTATACTGGACCATGTGTACCTGTCTTCCTCTATACTGGACCATGTGTACCTGTCCTCCTCTATACTGGACCATGTATACCTGTTCTCTATACTGGACCATGTGTACATGTCTTCCTCTATACTGGACCATGTGTACCTGTCCTCCTCTATACTGGACCATGTGTACCTGTCCTCTATACTGGACCATGTGTACCTGTCCTCCTCTATACTGGACCATGTGTACCTGCCCTCTATACTGGACCATGTGTACCTGTCCTCTATACTGGACCATGTGTACCTGGCCTCTATACTGGACCATGTGTACCTGTTCTCTATACTGGACCATGTGTACCTGTCCTCCTCTATACTGGACCATGTGTACCTGTCCTCTATACTGGACCATGTGTACCTGTCCTCTATACTGGACCATGTGTACATGTCCTTTATACTGGACCATGTGTACCTGTCCTCCTCTATACTGGACCATGTGTACCTGTCCTCTATACTGGACCATGTGTACCTGTCCTTTATACTGGACCATGTGTACCTGTCCTCTATACTACACCATGTGTACCTGTCCTCTATACTGGACCATGTGTACCTGTTCTCTTCTATACTGGACCATGTGTACCTGTACTCTATACTGGACCATGTGTACCTGTCCTCTATACTGGACCATGTGTACCTGTCCTCTATACTGGACCATGTGTACCTGTCCTCTATACTGGACCATGTGTACCTGTCCTTTATACTGGACCATATGTACCTGTCTTCTATACTGGACCATGTGTACCTGTCCTCTATACTGGACCATGTGTACATGTTCTCTATACTGGACCATGTGTACCTGTCCTCTATACTGGACCATGTGTACCTGCCCTCTATACTGGACCATGTGTACCTGTCCTCTATACTGGACCATGTGTACCTGTCCTCTATACTGGACCATGTGTACCTGTCCTCCTCTATACTGGACCATGTGTACATGTCCTCCTCTATACTGGACCATGTGTACCTGTCCTCTATACTGGACCATGTGTACCTGTCCTCCTCTATACTGGACCATGTGTACCTGCCCTCTATACTGGACCATGTGTACCTGTCCTCTATACTGGACCATGTGTACCTGGCCTCTATACTGGACCATGTGTACCTGTTCTCTATACTGGACCATGTGTACCTGTCCTCCTCTATACTGGACCATGTGTACCTGTCCTCCTCTATACTGGACCATGTGTACCTGTCCTCTATACTGGACCATGTGTACCTGGCCTCTATACTGGACCATGTGTACCTGTTCTCTATACTGGACCATGTGTACCTGTCCTCCTCTATACTGGACCATGTGTACCTGTCCTCTATACTGGACCATGTGTACCTGTCCTCTATACTGGACCATGTGTACCTGTCCTTTATACTGGACCATGTGTACCTGTCCTCCTCTATACTGGACCATGTGTACCTGTCCTCTATACTGGACCATGTGTACCTGTCCTTTATACTGGACCATGTGTACCTGTCCTCTATACTACACCATGTGTACCTGTCCTCTATACTGGACCATGTGTACCTGTTCTCTTCTATACTGGACCATGTGTACCTGTACTCTATACTGGACCATGTGTACCTGTCCTCTATACTGGACCATGTGTACCTGTCCTCTATACTGGACCATGTGTACCTGTTCTCTATACTGGACCATGTGTACCTGTCTTCCTCTATACTGGACCATGTGTACCTGTCCTCCTCTATACTGGACCATGTGTACCTGTTCTCTATACTGGACCATGTGTACCTGTCTTCCTCTATACTGGACCATGTGTACCTGTCCTCCTCTATACTGGACCATGTATACCTGTTCTCTATACTGGACCATGTGTACATGTCTTCCTCTATACTGGACCATGTGTACCTGTCCTCCTCTATACTGGACCATGTGTACCTGTCCTCTATACTGGACCATGTGTACCTGTCCTCCTCTATACTGGACCATGTGTACCTGCCCTCTATACTGGACCATGTGTACCTGTCCTCTATACTGGACCATGTGTACCTGGCCTCTATACTGGACCATGTGTACCTGTTCTCTATACTGGACCATGTGTACCTGTCCTCCTCTATACTGGACCATGTGTACCTGTCCTCTATACTGGACCATGTGTACCTGTCCTCTATACTGGACCATGTGTACCTGTCCTTTATACTGGACCATGTGTACCTGTCCTCCTCTATACTGGACCATGTGTACCTGTCCTCTATACTGGACCATGTGTACCTGTCCTTTATACTGGACCATGTGTACCTGTCCTCTATACTACACCATGTGTACCTGTCCTCTATACTGGACCATGTGTACCTGTTCTCTTCTATACTGGACCATGTGTACCTGTACTCTATACTGGACCATGTGTACCTGTCCTCTATACTGGACCATGTGTACCTGTCCTCTATACTGGACCATGTGTACCTGTCCTCTATACTACACCATGTGTACCTGTCCTCTATACTGGACCATGTGTACCTGTTCTCTTCTATACTGGACCATGTGTACCTGTACTCTATACTGGACCATGTGTACCTGTCCTCTATACTGGACCATGTGTACCTGTCCTCTATACTGGACCATGTGTACCTGTCCTCTATACTGGACCATGTGTACCTGTCCTTTATACTGGACCATATGTACCTGTCTTCTATACTGGACCATGTGTACCTGTCCTCTATACTGGACCATGTGTACATGTTCTCTATACTGGACCATGTGTACCTGTCCTCTATACTGGACCATGTGTACCTGCCCTCTATACTGGACCATGTGTACCTGTCCTCTATACTGGACCATGTGTACCTGTCCTCTATACTGGACCATGTGTACCTGTCCTCCTCTATACTGGACCATGTGTACATGTCCTCCTCTATACTGGACCATGTGTACCTGTCCTCTATACTGGACCATGTGTACCTGTCCTCCTCTATACTGGACCATGTGTACCTGCCCTCTATACTGGACCATGTGTACCTGTCCTCTATACTGGACCATGTGTACCTGGCCTCTATACTGGACCATGTGTACCTGTTCTCTATACTGGACCATGTGTACCTGTCCTCCTCTATACTGGACCATGTGTACCTGTCCTCCTCTATACTGGACCATGTGTACCTGTCCTCTATACTGGACCATGTGTACCTGGCCTCTATACTGGACCATGTGTACCTGTTCTCTATACTGGACCATGTGTACCTGTCCTCCTCTATACTGGACCATGTGTACCTGTCCTCTATACTGGACCATGTGTACCTGTCCTCTATACTGGACCATGTGTACCTGTCCTTTATACTGGACCATGTGTACCTGTCCTCCTCTATACTGGACCATGTGTACCTGTCCTCTATACTGGACCATGTGTACCTGTCCTTTATACTGGACCATGTGTACCTGTCCTCTATACTACACCATGTGTACCTGTCCTCTATACTGGACCATGTGTACCTGTTCTCTTCTATACTGGACCATGTGTACCTGTACTCTATACTGGACCATGTGTACCTGTCCTCTATACTGGACCATGTGTACCTGTCCTCTATACTGGACCATGTGTACCTGTTCTCTATACTGGACCATGTGTACCTGTCTTCCTCTATACTGGACCATGTGTACCTGTCCTCCTCTATACTGGACCATGTGTACCTGTCCTCTATACTGGACCATGTGTACCTGTTCTCTATACTGGACCATGTGTACCTGTCTTCCTCTATACTGGACCATGTGTACCTGTCCTCCTCTATACTGGACCATGTATACCTGTTCTCTATACTGGACCATGTGTACATGTCTTCCTCTATACTGGACCATGTGTACCTGTCCTCCTCTATACTGGACCATGTGTACCTGTCCTCTATACTGGACCATGTGTACCTGTCCTCCTCTATACTGGACCATGTGTACCTGCCCTCTATACTGGACCATGTGTACCTGTCCTCTATACTGGACCATGTGTACCTGGCCTCTATACTGGACCATGTGTACCTGTTCTCTATACTGGACCATGTGTACCTGTCCTCCTCTATACTGGACCATGTGTACCTGTCCTCTATACTGGACCATGTGTACCTGTCCTCTATACTGGACCATGTGTACCTGTCCTTTATACTGGACCATGTGTACCTGTCCTCCTCTATACTGGACCATGTGTACCTGTCCTCTATACTGGACCATGTGTACCTGTCCTTTATACTGGACCATGTGTACCTGTCCTCTATACTACACCATGTGTACCTGTCCTCTATACTGGACCATGTGTACCTGTTCTCTTCTATACTGGACCATGTGTACCTGTACTCTATACTGGACCATGTGTACCTGTCCTCTATACTGGACCATGTGTACCTGTCCTCTATACTGGACCATGTGTACCTGTCCTCTATACTGGACCATGTGTACCTGTCCTTTATACTGGACCATATGTACCTGTCTTCTATACTGGACCATGTGTACCTGTCCTCTATACTGGACCATGTGTACATGTTCTCTATACTGGACCATGTGTACCTGTCCTCTATACTGGACCATGTGTACCTGCCCTCTATACTGGACCATGTGTACCTGTCCTCTATACTGGACCATGTGTACCTGTCCTCTATACTGGACCATGTGTACCTGTCCTCCTCTATACTGGACCATGTGTACATGTCCTCCTCTATACTGGACCATGTGTACCTGTCCTCTATACTGGACCATGTGTACCTGTCCTCCTCTATACTGGACCATGTGTACCTGCCCTCTATACTGGACCATGTGTACCTGTCCTCTATACTGGACCATGTGTACCTGGCCTCTATACTGGACCATGTGTACCTGTTCTCTATACTGGACCATGTGTACCTGTCCTCCTCTATACTGGACCATGTGTACCTGTCCTCCTCTATACTGGACCATGTGTACCTGTCCTCCTCTATACTGGACCGTGTGTACCTGTTCTCTATACTGGACCATGTGTACCTGTCCTCCTCTATACTGGACCATGTGTACCTGTTCTCTATACTGGACCATGGGTACATGTCTTCCTCTATACTGGACCATGTGTACCTGTCCTCCTCTATACTGGACCATGTGTACCTGTCCTCTATACTGGACCATGTGTACCTGGCCTCTATACTGGACCACGTGTACCTGTCCTCTATACTGGACCATGTGTACCTGTCCCCCTCTATACTGGACCATGTGTACCTGTCCTCTATACTGGACCATGTGTACCTGTTCTCTATACTGGACCATGTGTACCTGTACTCTATACTGGACCATGTGTACTTGTCCTCTATACTGGACCATGTGTACCTGTCCTCTATACTGGACCATGTGTACCTGTCCTTTATACTGGACCATATGTACCTGTCCTCTATACTGGACCATGTGTACCTGTCCTCTATACTGGACCATGTGTACATGTCCTCTATACTGGACCATGTGTACCTGTCCTCTATACTGGACCATGTGTACCTGTCCTCTATACTGGACCATGTGTACCTGTCCTTTATACTGGACCATGTGTACCTGTCCTCCTCTATACTGGACCATGTGCACCTGTTCTCCTCTATACTGGACAATGTGTACCTGTTCTCTATACTGGACCATGTGTACCTGTCCTCCTCTATACTGGACCATGTGTACCTGTCCTCTATACTGGACCATGTGTACCTGTCCTCTATACTGGACCATGTGTACCTGTCCTTCTCTATACTGGACCATGTGTACCTGTTCTCTATACTGGACCATGTGTACCTGTACTCTATACTGGACCATGTGTACTTGTCCTCTATACTGGACCATGTGTACCTGTCCTCTATACTGGACCATGTGTACCTGTCCTTTATACTGGACCATATGTACCTGTCCTCTATACTGGACCATGTGTACCTGTCCTCTATACTGGACCATGTGTACATGTCCTCTATACTGGACCATGTGTACCTGTCCTCTATATTGGACCATGTGTACCTGTTCTCCTCTATACTGGACCATGTGTACCTGTCCTCTATACTGGACCATGTGTACCTGTCCTCTATACTGGACCATGTGTACCTGTCCTTTATACTGGACCATGTGTACCTGTCCTCTATACTACACCATGTGTACCTGTCCTCTATACTGGACCATGTGTACCTGTTCTCTTCTATACTGGACCATGTGTACCTGTACTCTATACTGGACCATGTGTACCTGTCCTCTATACTGGACCATGTGTACCTGTCCTCTATACTGGACCATGTGTACCTGTCCTCTATACTGGACCATGTGTACCTGTCCTTTATACTGGACCATATGTACCTGTCTTCTATACTGGACCATGTGTACCTGTCCTCTATACTGGACCATGTGTACATGTTCTCTATACTGGACCATGTGTACCTGTCCTCTATACTGGACCATGTGTACCTGCCCTCTATACTGGACCATGTGTACCTGTTCTCTATACTGGACCATGTGTACCTGTCCTCCTCTATACTGGACCATGTGTACCTATCCTCTATACTGGACCACGTGTACCTGTCCTCTATACTGGACCATGTGTACCTGTCCTTCTCTATACTGGACCATGTGTACCTGTTCTCCTCTATACTGGACCATGTGTACATGTTCTCTATACTGGACCATGTGTACCTGTCTTCCTCTATACTGGACCATGTGTACCTGTCCTCCTCTATACTGGACCATGTGTACCTGTCCTCTATACTGGACCATGTGTACCTGTTCTCTATACTGGACCATGTGTACCTGTCTTCCTCTATACTGGACCATGTGTACCTGTCCTCCTCTATACTGGACCATGTATACCTGTTCTCTATACTGGACCATGTGTACATGTCTTCCTCTATACTGGACCATGTGTACCTGTCCTCCTCTATACTGGACCATGTGTACCTGTCCTCTATACTGGACCATGTGTACCTGTCCTCCTCTATACTGGACCATGTGTACCTGCCCTCTATACTGGACCATGTGTACCTGTCCTCTATACTGGACCATGTGTACCTGGCCTCTATACTGGACCATGTGTACCTGTTCTCTATACTGGACCATGTGTACCTGTCCTCCTCTATACTGGACCATGTGTACCTGTCCTCTATACTGGACCATGTGTACCTGTCCTCTATACTGGACCATGTGTACCTGTCCTTTATACTGGACCATGTGTACCTGTCCTCCTCTATACTGGACCATGTGTACCTGTCCTCTATACTGGACCATGTGTACCTGTCCTTTATACTGGACCATGTGTACCTGTCCTCTATACTACACCATGTGTACCTGTCCTCTATACTGGACCATGTGTACCTGTTCTCTTCTATACTGGACCATGTGTACCTGTACTCTATACTGGACCATGTGTACCTGTCCTCTATACTGGACCATGTGTACCTGTCCTCTATACTGGACCATGTGTACCTGTCCTCTATACTGGACCATGTGTACCTGTCCTTTATACTGGACCATATGTACCTGTCTTCTATACTGGACCATGTGTACCTGTCCTCTATACTGGACCATGTGTACATGTTCTCTATACTGGACCATGTGTACCTGTCCTCTATACTGGACCATGTGTACCTGCCCTCTATACTGGACCATGTGTACCTGTCCTCTATACTGGACCATGTGTACCTGTCCTCTATACTGGACCATGTGTACCTGTCCTCCTCTATACTGGACCATGTGTACATGTCCTCCTCTATACTGGACCATGTGTACCTGTCCTCTATACTGGACCATGTGTACCTGTCCTCCTCTATACTGGACCATGTGTACCTGCCCTCTATACTGGACCATGTGTACCTGTCCTCTATACTGGACCATGTGTACCTGGCCTCTATACTGGACCATGTGTACCTGTTCTCTATACTGGACCATGTGTACCTGTCCTCCTCTATACTGGACCATGTGTACCTGTCCTCCTCTATACTGGACCATGTGTACCTGTCCTCCTCTATACTGGACCGTGTGTACCTGTTCTCTATACTGGACCATGGGTACATGTCTTCCTCTATACTGGACCATGTGTACCTGTCCTCCTCTATACTGGACCATGTGTACCTGTCCTCTATACTGGACCATGTGTACCTGGCCTCTATACTGGACCACGTGTACCTGTCCTCTATACTGGACCATGTGTACCTGTCCCCCTCTATACTGGACCATGTGTACCTGTCCTCTATACTGGACCATGTGTACCTGTTCTCTATACTGGACCATGTGTACCTGTACTCTATACTGGACCATGTGTACTTGTCCTCTATACTGGACCATGTGTACCTGTCCTCTATACTGGACCATGTGTACCTGTCCTTTATACTGGACCATGTGTACCTGTCCTCTATACTGGACCATGTGTACATGTCCTCTATACTGGACCATGTGTACCTGTCCTCTATACTGGACCATGTGTACCTGTCCTCTATACTGGACCATGTGTACCTGTCCTTTATACTGGACCATGTGTACCTGTCCTCCTCTATACTGGACCATGTGCACCTGTTCTCCTCTATACTGGACAATGTGTACCTGTTCTCTATACTGGACCATGTGTACCTGTCCTCCTCTATACTGGACCATGTGTACCTGTCCTCTATACTGGACCACCTGTACCTGTCCTCTATACTGGACCATGTGTACCTGTCCTTCTCTATACTGGACCATGTGTACCTGTTCTCCTCTATACTGGACCATGTGTACATGTTCTCTATACTGGACCATGTGTACCTGTCTTCCTCTATACTGGACCATGTGTACCTGTCCTCCTCTATACTGGACCATGTGTACCTGTCCTCTATACTGGACCATGTGTACCTGTTCTCTATACTGGACCATGTGTACCTGTCCTCCTCTATACTGGACCATGTGTACCTGTCCTCTATACTGGACCATGTGTACGTGTCCTCTATATTGGACCATGTGTACCTGTTCTCCTCTATACTGGACCATGTGTACCTGTCCTCTATACTGGACCATGTGTACCTGGCCTCTATACTGGACCACGTGTACCTGTCCTCTATACTGGACCATGTGTACCTGTCCTCTATACTGGACCATGTGTACCTGTCCTCTATACTGGACCATGTGTACCTGTCCTCCTCTATACTGGACCATGTGTACCTGTCCTCTATACTGGACCATGTGTACCTGGCCTCTATACTGGACCACGTGTACCTGTCCTCTATACTGGACCATGTGTACCTGTCCCCCTCTATACTGGACCATGTGTACCTGTCCTCTATACTGGACCATGTGTACCTGTTCTCTATACTGGACCATGTGTACCTGTACTCTATACTGGACCATGTGTACTTGTCCTCTATACTGGACCATGTGTACCTGTCCTCTATACTGGACCATGTGTACCTGTCCTTTATACTGGACCATATGTACCTGTCCTCTATACTGGACCATGTGTACCTGTCCTCTATACTGGACCATGTGTACATGTCCTCTATACTGGACCATGTGTACCTGTCCTCTATACTGGACCATATGTACCTGTCCTCTATACTGGACCATGTGTACCTGTCCTCTATACTGGACCATGTGTACATGTCCTCTATACTGGACCATGTGTAACTCTCCTCTATACTGGACCCTGTGTACCTGTCCTCTATACTGGACAATGTGTACCTGTTCTCTATACTGGACCATGTGTACCTGTCCTCCTCTATACTGGACCATGTGTACCTGTCCTCTATACTGGACCACGTGTACCTGTCCTCTATACTGGACCATGTGTACCTGTCCTTCTCTATACTGGATCATGTGTACCTGTTCTCCTCTATACTGGACCGTGTGTACATGTTCTCTATACTGGACCATGTGTACATGTCCTCTATACTGGACCATGTGTACCTGTCCTCTATACTGGACCATATGTACCTGTCCTCTATACTGGACCATGTGTACCTGTCCTCTATACTGGACCATGTGTACATGTCCTCTATACTGGACCATGTGTAACTGTCCTCTATACTGGACCCTGTGTACCTGTCCTCTATACTGGACAATGTGTACCTGTTCTCTATACTGGACCATGTGTACCTGTCCTCCTCTATACTGGACCATGTGTACCTGTCCTCTATACTGGACCATGTGTACCTGTTCTCTATACTGGACCATGTGCACCTGTCCTTTATACTGGACCATATGTACCTGTCCTCTATACTGGACCATGTGTACCTGTCCTCTATACTGGACCATGTGTACATGTCCTCTATACTGGACCATGTGTACCTGTCCTCTATACTGGACCATGTGTACCTGTCCTCCTCTATACTGGACCATGTGTACCTGCCCTCTATACTGGACCATGTGTACCTGTCCTCTATACTGGACCATGTGTACCTGGCCTCTATACTGGACCATGTGTACCTGTCCTCTATACTGGACCATGTGTACCTGTCCTCTATACTGGACCATGTGTACCTGTCCTTTATACTGGACCATGTGTACCTGTCCTCCTCTATACTGGACCATGTGCACCTGTTCTCCTCTATACTGGACAATGTGTACCTGTTCTCTATACTGGAGCATGTGTACCTGTCCTCCTCTATACTGGACCATGTGTACCTATCCTCTATACTGGACCATGTGTACCTGTCCTCTATACTGGACCATGTGTACCTGTCCTCCTCTATACTGGACCATGTGTACCTGTCCTCTATACTGGACCATGTGTACCTGTTCTCTATACTGGACCATGTGTACCTGTCCTTTATACTGGACCATATGTACCTGTCCTCTATACTGGACCATGTGTACCTGTCCTCTATACTGGACCATGTGTACATGTCCTCTATACTGGACCATGTGTAACTGTCCTCTATACTGGACCTTGTGTACCTGTCCTCTATACTGGACAATGTGTACCTGTTCTCTATACTGGACCATGTGTACCTGTCCTCCTCTATACTGGACCATGTGTACCTGTCCTCTATACTGGACCACGTGTACCTGTCCTCTATACTGGACCATGTGTACCTGTCCTTCTCTATACTGGATCATGTGTACCTGTTCTCCTCTATACTGGACCATGTGTACATGTTCTCTATACTGGACAATGTGTACCTGTCTTCCTCTATACTGGACCATGTGTACCTGTCCTCCTCTATACTGGACCATGTGTACCTGTCCTCTATACTGGACCATGTGTACCTGTCCTCCTCTATACTGGACCATGTGTACCTGTCCTCTATACTGGACCATGTGTACCTGTCCTCTATATTGGACCATGTGTACCTGTTCTCCTCTATACTGGACCATGTGTACCTGTCCTCTATACTGGACCATGTGTACCTGTCCTCTATACTGGACCATGTGTACCTGTTCTCTATACTGGACCATGTGTACCTGTCCTCCTCTATACTGGACCATGTGTACCTGTCCTCTATACTGGACCATGTGTACGTGTCCTCTATATTGGACCATGTGTACCTGTCCTTTATACTGGACCACATGTACCTGTCCTCTATACTGGACCATGTGTACCTGTCCTCTATACTGGACCATGTGTACATGTCCTCTATACTGGACCATGTGTACCTGTCCTCTATACTGGACCATGTGTACCTGTCCTCTATACTGGACCATGTGTACCTGTCCTCTATACTGGACCATGTGTACCTGTCCTTTATACTGGACCATGTGTACCTGTCCTCCTCTATACTGGACCATGTGCACCTGTTCTCCTCTATACTGGACAATGTGTACCTGTTCTCTATACTGGACCATGTGTACCTGTCCTCCTCTATACTGGACCATGTGTACCTGTCCTTTATACTGGACCATGTGTACCTGTCCTCCTCTATACTGGACCATGTGCACCTGTTCTCCTCTATACTGGACAATGTGTACCTGTTCTCTATACTGGACCATGTGTACCTGTCCTCCTCTATACTGGACCATGTGCACCTGTTCTCCTCTATACTGGACAATGTGTACCTGTTCTCTATACTGGACCATGTGTACCTGTTCTCCTCTATACTGGACCATGTGTACATGTTCTCTATACTGGACCATGTGTACCTGTCTTCCTCTATACTGGACCATGTGTACCTGTCCTCCTCTATACTGGACCATGTGTACCTGTCCTCTATACTGGACCATGTGTACCTGTTCTCTATACTGGACCATGTGTACCTGTCTTCCTCTATACTGGACCATGTGTACCTGTCCTCCTCTATACTGGACCATGTATACCTGTTCTCTATACTGGACCATGTGTACATGTCTTCCTCTATACTGGACCATGTGTACCTGTCCTCCTCTATACTGGACCATGTGTACCTGTCCTCTATACTGGACCATGTGTACCTGTCCTCCTCTATACTGGACCATGTGTACCTGCCCTCTATACTGGACCATGTGTACCTGTCCTCTATACTGGACCATGTGTACCTGGCCTCTATACTGGACCATGTGTACCTGTTCTCTATACTGGACCATGTGTACCTGTCCTCCTCTATACTGGACCATGTGTACCTGTCCTCTATACTGGACCATGTGTACCTGTCCTCTATACTGGACCATATGTACCTGTCCTTTATACTGGACCATGTGTACCTGTCCTCCTCTATACTGGACCATGTGTACCTGTCCTCTATACTGGACCATGTGTACCTGTCCTTTTTACTGGACCATGTGTACCTGTCCTCTATACTACACCATGTGTACCTGTCCTCTATACTGGACCATGTGTACCTGTTCTCTTCTATACTGGACCATGTGTACCTGTACTCTATACTGGACCATGTGTACCTGTCCTCTATACTGGACCATGTGTACCTGTCCTCTATACTGGACCATGTGTACCTGTCCTCTATACTGGACCATGTGTACCTGTCCTTTATACTGGACCATATGTACCTGTCTTCTATACTGGACCATGTGTACCTGTCCTCTATACTGGACCATGTGTACATGTTCTCTATACTGGACCATGTGTACCTGTCCTCTATACTGGACCATGTGTACCTGCCCTCTATACTGGACCATGTGTACCTGTCCTCTATACTGGACCATGTGTACCTGTCCTCTATACTGGACCATGTGTACCTGTCCTCCTCTATACTGGACCATGTGTACATGTCCTCCTCTATACTGGACCATGTGTACCTGTCCTCTATACTGGACCATGTGTACCTGTCCTCCTCTATACTGGACCATGTGTACCTGCCCTCTATACTGGACCATGTGTACCTGTCCTCTATACTGGACCATGTGTACCTGGCCTCTATACTGGACCATGTGTACCTGTTCTCTATACTGGACCATGTGTACCTGTCCTTTATACTGGACCATATGTACCTGTCCTCTATACTGGACCATGTGTACCTGTCCTCTATACTGGACCATGTGTACATGTCCTCTATACTGGACCATGTGTACCTGTCCTCTATACTGGACCATGTGTACCTGTCCTCTATACTGGACCATGTGTACCTGTCCTCTATACTGGACCATGTGTACCTGTCCTTTATACTGGACCATGTGTACCTGTCCTCCTCTATACTGGACCATGTGCACCTGTTCTCCTCTATACTGGACAATGTGTACCTGTTCTCTATACTGGACCATGTGTACCTGTCCTCCTCTATACTGGACCATGTGTACCTATCCTCTATACTGGACCACGTGTACCTGTCCTCTATACTGGACCATGTGTACCTGTCCTTCTCTATGCTGGACCATGTGTACCTGTTCTCCTCTATACTGGACCATGTGTACATGTTCTCTATACTGGACCATGTGTACCTGTCTTCCTCTATACTGGACCATGTGTACCTGTCCTCCTCTATACTGGACCATGTGTACCTGTCCTCTATACTGGACCATGTGTACCTGTTCTCTATACTGGACCATGTGTACCTGTCTTCCTCTATACTGGACCATGTGTACCTGTCCTCCTCTATACTGGACCATGTATACCTGTTCTCTATACTGGACCATGTGTACATGTCTTCCTCTATACTGGACCATGTGTACCTGTCCTCCTCTATACTGGACCATGTGTACCTGTCCTCTATACTGGACCATGTGTACCTGTCCTCCTCTATACTGGACCATGTGTACCTGCCCTCTATACTGGACCATGTGTACCTGTCCTCTATACTGGACCATGTGTACCTGGCCTCTATACTGGACCATGTGTACCTGTTCTCTATACTGGACCATGTGTACCTGTCCTCCTCTATACTGGACCATGTGTACCTGTCCTCTATACTGGACCATGTGTACCTGTCCTCTATACTGGACCATGTGTACCTGTCCTTTATACTGGACCATGTGTACCTGTCCTCCTCTATACTGGACCATGTGTACCTGTCCTCTATACTGGACCATGTGTACCTGTCCTTTTTACTGGACCATGTGTACCTGTCCTCTATACTACACCATGTGTACCTGTCCTCTATACTGGACCATGTGTACCTGTTCTCTTCTATACTGGACCATGTGTACCTGTACTCTATACTGGACCATGTGTACCTGTCCTCTATACTGGACCATGTGTACCTGTCCTCTATACTGGACCATGTGTACCTGTCCTCTATACTGGACCATGTGTACCTGTCCTTTATACTGGACCATATGTACCTGTCTTCTATACTGGACCATGTGTACCTGTCCTCTATACTGGACCATGTGTACATGTTCTCTATACTGGACCATGTGTACCTGTCCTCTATACTGGACCATGTGTACCTGCCCTCTATACTGGACCATGTGTACCTGTCCTCTATACTGGACCATGTGTACCTGTCCTCTATACTGGACCATGTGTACCTGTCCTCCTCTATACTGGACCATGTGTACATGTCCTCCTCTATACTGGACCATGTGTACCTGTCCTCTATACTGGACCATGTGTACCTGTCCTCCTCTATACTGGACCATGTGTACCTGCCCTCTATACTGGACCATGTGTACCTGTCCTCTATACTGGACCATGTGTACCTGGCCTCTATACTGGACCATGTGTACCTGTTCTCTATACTGGACCATGTGTACCTGTCCTCCTCTATACTGGACCATGTGTACCTGTCCTCCTCTATACTGGACCATGTGTACCTGTCCTCCTCTATACTGGACCGTGTGTACCTGTTCTCTATACTGGACCATGTGTACCTGTCCTCCTCTATACTGGACCATGTGTACCTGTTCTCTATACTGGACCATGGGTACATGTCTTCCTCTATACTGGACCATGTGTACCTGTCCTCCTCTATACTGGACCATGTGTACCTGTCCTCTATACTGGACCATGTGTACCTGGCCTCTATACTGGACCACGTGTACCTGTCCTCTATACTGGACCATGTGTACCTGTCCCCCTCTATACTGGACCATGTGTACCTGTCCTCTATACTGGACCATGTGTACCTGTTCTCTATACTGGACCATGTGTACCTGTACTCTATACTGGACCATGTGTACCTGTCCTCCTCTATACTGGACCATGTGTACCTGTCCTCTATACTGGACCATGTGTACCTGTTCTCTATACTGGACCATGTGCACCTGTCCTTTATACTGGACCATATGTACCTGTCCTCTATACTGGACCATGTGTACCTGTCCTCTATACTGGACCATGTGTACATGTCCTCTATACTGGACCATGTGTACCTGTCCTCTATACTGGACCATGTGTACCTGTCCTCTATACTGGACCATGTGTACCTGTCCTCTATACTGGACCATGTGTACCTGTCCTTTATACTGGACCATGTGTACCTGTCCTCCTCTATACTGGACCATGTGCACCTGTTCTCCTCTATACTGGACAATGTGTACCTGTTCTCTATACTGGACCATGTGTACCTGTCCTCCTCTATACTGGACCATGTGTACCTATCCTCTATACTGGACCATGTGTACCTGTCCTCTATACTGGACCATGTGTACCTGTCCTCCTCTATACTGGACCATGTGTACCTGTCCTCTATACTGGACCATGTGTACCTGTTCTCTATACTGGACCATGTGTACCTGTCCTTTATACTGGACCATATGTACCTGTCCTCTATACTGGACCATGTGTACCTGTCCTCTATACTGGACCATGTGTACATGTCCTCTATACTGGACCATGTGTAACTGTCCTCTATACTGGACCTTGTGTACCTGTCCTCTATACTGGACAATGTGTACCTGTTCTCTATACTGGACCATGTGTACCTGTCCTCCTCTATACTGGACCATGTGTACCTGTCCTCTATACTGGACCACGTGTACCTGTCCTCTATACTGGACCATGTGTACCTGTCCTTCTCTATACTGGATCATGTGTACCTGTTCTCCTCTATACTGGACCATGTGTACATGTTCTCTATACTGGACAATGTGTACCTGTCTTCCTCTATACTGGACCATGTGTACCTGTCCTCCTCTATACTGGACCATGTGTACCTGTCCTCTATACTGGACCATGTGTACCTGTCCTCCTCTATACTGGACCATGTGTACCTGTCCTCTATACTGGACCATGTGTACCTGTCCTCCATATTGGACCATGTGTACCTGTTCTCCTCTATACTGGACCATGTGTACCTGTCCTCTATACTGGACCATGTGTACCTGTCCTCTATACTGGACCATGTGTACCTGTTCTCTATACTGGACCATGTGTACCTGTCCTCCTCTATACTGGACCATGTGTACCTGTCCTCTATACTGGACCATGTGTACGTGTCCTCTATATTGGACCATGTGTACCTGTCCTTTATACTGGACCATATGTACCTGTCCTCTATACTGGACCATGTGTACCTGTCCTCTATACTGGACCATGTGTACATGTCCTCTATACTGGACCATGTGTACCTGTCCTCTATACTGGACCATGTGTACCTGTCCTCTATACTGGACCATGTGTACCTGTCCTCTATACTGGACCATGTGTACCTGTCCTTTATACTGGACCATGTGTACCTGTCCTCCTCTATACTGGACCATGTGCACCTGTTCTCCTCTATACTGGACAATGTGTACCTGTTCTCTATACTGGACCATGTGTACCTGTCCTCCTCTATACTGGACCATGTGTACCTATCCTCTATACTGGACCACGTGTACCTGTCCTCTATACTGGACCATGTGTACCTGTCCTTCTCTATGCTGGACCATGTGTACCTGTTCTCCTCTATACTGGACCATGTGTACATGTTCTCTATACTGGACCATGTGTACCTGTCTTCCTCTATACTGGACCATGTGTACCTGTCCTCCTCTATACTGGACCATGTGTACCTGTCCTCTATACTGGACCATGTGTACCTGTTCTCTATACTGGACCATGTGTACCTGTCTTCCTCTATACTGGACCATGTGTACCTGTCCTCCTCTATACTGGACCATGTATACCTGTTCTCTATACTGGACCATGTGTACATGTCTTCCTCTATACTGGACCATGTGTACCTGTCCTCCTCTATACTGGACCATGTGTACCTGTCCTCTATACTGGACCATGTGTACCTGTCCTCCTCTATACTGGACCATGTGTACCTGCCCTCTATACTGGACCATGTGTACCTGTCCTCTATACTGGACCATGTGTACCTGGCCTCTATACTGGACCATGTGTACCTGTTCTCTATACTGGACCATGTGTACCTGTCCTCCTCTATACTGGACCATGTGTACCTGTCCTCTATACTGGACCATGTGTACCTGTCCTCTATACTGGACCATGTGTACCTGTCCTTTATACTGGACCATGTGTACCTGTCCTCCTCTATACTGGACCATGTGTACCTGTCCTCTATACTGGACCATGTGTACCTGTCCTTTTTACTGGACCATGTGTACCTGTCCTCTATACTACACCATGTGTACCTGTCCTCTATACTGGACCATGTGTACCTGTTCTCTTCTATACTGGACCATGTGTACCTGTACTCTATACTGGACCATGTGTACCTGTCCTCTATACTGGACCATGTGTACCTGTCCTCTATACTGGACCATGTGTACCTGTCCTCTATACTGGACCATGTGTACCTGTCCTTTATACTGGACCATATGTACCTGTCTTCTATACTGGACCATGTGTACCTGTCCTCTATACTGGACCATGTGTACATGTTCTCTATACTGGACCATGTGTACCTGTCCTCTATACTGGACCATGTGTACCTGCCCTCTATACTGGACCATGTGTACCTGTCCTCTATACTGGACCATGTGTACCTGTCCTCTATACTGGACCATGTGTACCTGTCCTCCTCTATACTGGACCATGTGTACATGTCCTCCTCTATACTGGACCATGTGTACCTGTCCTCTATACTGGACCATGTGTACCTGTCCTCCTCTATACTGGACCATGTGTACCTGCCCTCTATACTGGACCATGTGTACCTGTCCTCTATACTGGACCATGTGTACCTGGCCTCTATACTGGACCATGTGTACCTGTTCTCTATACTGGACCATGTGTACCTGTCCTCCTCTATACTGGACCATGTGTACCTGTCCTCCTCTATACTGGACCATGTGTACCTGTCCTCCTCTATACTGGACCGTGTGTACCTGTTCTCTATACTGGACCATGTGTACCTGTCCTCCTCTATACTGGACCATGTGTACCTGTTCTCTATACTGGACCATGGGTACATGTCTTCCTCTATACTGGACCATGTGTACCTGTCCTCCTCTATACTGGACCATGTGTACCTGTCCTCTATACTGGACCATGTGTACCTGGCCTCTATACTGGACCACGTGTACCTGTCCTCTATACTGGACCATGTGTACCTGTCCCCCTCTATACTGGACCATGTGTACCTGTCCTCTATACTGGACCATGTGTACCTGTTCTCTATACTGGACCATGTGTACCTGTACTCTATACTGGACCATGTGTACTTGTCCTCTATACTGGACCATGTGTACCTGTCCTCTATACTGGACCATGTGTACCTGTCCTTTATACTGGACCATATGTACCTGTCCTCTATACTGGACCATGTGTACCTGTCCTCTATACTGGACCATGTGTACATGTCCTCTATACTGGACCATGTGTACCTGTCCTCTATACTGGACCATGTGTACCTGTCCTCTATACTGGACCATGTGTACCTGTCCTTTATACTGGACCATGTGTACCTGTCCTCCTCTATACTGGACCATGTGCACCTGTTCTCCTCTATACTGGACAATGTGTACCTGTTCTCTATACTGGACCATGTGTACCTGTCCTCCTCTATACTGGACCATGTGTACCTGTCCTCTATACTGGACCACGTGTACCTGTCCTCTATACTGGACCATGTGTACCTGTCCTTCTCTATACTGGACCATGTGTACCTGTTCTCCTCTATACTGGACCATGTGTACATGTTCTCTATACTGGACCATGTGTACCTGTCTTCCTCTATACTGGACCATGTGTACCTGTCCTCCTCTATACTGGACCATGTGTACCTGTCCTCTATACTGGACCATGTGTACCTGTTCTCTATACTGGACCATGTGTACCTGTCCTCCTCTATACTGGACCATGTGTACCTGTCCTCTATACTGGACCATGTGTACGTGTCCTCTATATTGGACCATGTGTACCTGTTCTCCTCTATACTGGACCATGTGTACCTGTCCTCTATACTGGACCATGTGTACCTGGCCTCTATACTGGACCACGTGTACCTGTCCTCTATACTGGACCATGTGTACCTGTCCTCTATACTGGACCATGTGTACCTGTCCTCTATACTGGACCATGTGTACCTGTCCTCCTCTATACTGGACCATGTGTACCTGTCCTCTATACTGGACCATGTGTACCTGGCCTCTATACTGGACCACGTGTACCTGTCCTCTATACTGGACCATGTGTACCTGTCCTCTATACTGGACCATGTGTACCTGTTCTCTATACTGGACCATGTGTACCTGTACTCTATACTGGACCATGTGTACTTGTCCTCTATACTGGACCATGTGTACCTGTCCTCTATACTGGACCATGTGTACCTGTCCTTTATACTGGACCATATGTACCTGTCCTCTATACTGGACCATGTGTACCTGTCCTCTATACTGGACCATGTGTACATGTCCTCTATACTGGACCATGTGTACCTGTCCTCTATATTGGACCATGTGTACCTGTTCTCCTCTATACTGGACCATGTGTACCTGTCCTCTATACTGGACCATGTGTACCTGTCCTCTATACTGGACCATGTGTACCTGTTCTCTATACTGGACCATGTGTACCTGTCCTCCTCTATACTGGACCATGTGTACCTGTCCTCTATACTGGACCATGTGTACGTGTCCTCTATATTGGACCATGTGTACCTGTCCTTTATACTGGACCATATGTACCTGTCCTCTATACTGGACCATGTGTACCTGTCCTCTATACTGGACCATGTGTACATGTCCTCTATACTGGACCATGTGTACCTGTCCTCTATACTGGACCATGTGTACCTGTCCTCTATACTGGACCATGTGTACCTGTCCTCTATACTGGACCATGTGTACCTGTTCTCTATACTGGACCATGGGTACATGTCTTCCTCTATACTGGACCATGTGTACCTGTCCTCCTCTATACTGGACCATGTGTACCTGTCCTCTATACTGGACCATGTGTACCTGGCCTCTATACTGGACCACGTGTACCTGTCCTCTATACTGGACCATGTGTACCTGTCCCCCTCTATACTGGACCATGTGTACCTGTCCTCTATACTGGACCATGTGTACCTGTTCTCTATACTGGACCATGTGTACCTGTACTCTATACTGGACCATGTGTACTTGTCCTCTATACTGGACCATGTGTACCTGTCCTCTATACTGGACCATGTGTACCTGTCCTTTATACTGGACCATATGTACCTGTCCTCTATACTGGACCATGTGTACCTGTCCTCTATACTGGACCATGTGTACATGTCCTCTATACTGGACCATGTGTACCTGTCCTCTATACTGGACCATGTGTACCTGTCCTCTATACTGGACCATGTGTACCTGTCCTTTATACTGGACCATGTGTACCTGTCCTCCTCTATACTGGACCATGTGCACCTGTTCTCCTCTATACTGGACAATGTGTACCTGTTCTCTATACTGGACCATGTGTACCTGTCCTCCTCTATACTGGACCATGTGTACCTGTCCTCTATACTGGACCACGTGTACCTGTCCTCTATACTGGACCATGTGTACCTGTCCTTCTCTATACTGGACCATGTGTACCTGTTCTCCTCTATACTGGACCATGTGTACATGTTCTCTATACTGGACCATGTGTACCTGTCTTCCTCTATACTGGACCATGTGTACCTGTCCTCCTCTATACTGGACCATGTGTACCTGTCCTCTATACTGGACCATGTGTACCTGTTCTCTATACTGGACCATGTGTACCTGTCCTCCTCTATACTGGACCATGTGTACCTGTCCTCTATACTGGACCATGTGTACGTGTCCTCTATATTGGACCATGTGTACCTGTTCTCCTCTATACTGGACCATGTGTACCTGTCCTCTATACTGGACCATGTGTACCTGGCCTCTATACTGGACCACGTGTACCTGTCCTCTATACTGGACCATGTGTACCTGTCCTCTATACTGGACCATGTGTACCTGTCCTCTATACTGGACCATGTGTACCTGTCCTCCTCTATACTGGACCATGTGTACCTGTCCTCTATACTGGACCATGTGTACCTGGCCTCTATACTGGACCACGTGTACCTGTCCTCTATACTGGACCATGTGTACCTGTCCCCCTCTATACTGGACCATGTGTACCTGTCCTCTATACTGGACCATGTGTACCTGTTCTCTATACTGGACCATGTGTACCTGTACTCTATACTGGACCATGTGTACTTGTCCTCTATACTGGACCATGTGTACCTGTCCTCTATACTGGACCATGTGTACCTGTCCTTTATACTGGACCATATGTACCTGTCCTCTATACTGGACCATGTGTACCTGTCCTCTATACTGGACCATGTGTACATGTCCTCTATACTGGACCATGTGTACCTGTCCTCTATATTGGACCATGTGTACCTGTTCTCCTCTATACTGGATAATGTGTACCTGTCCTCTATACTGGACCATGTGTACCTGTCCTCTATACTGGACCATGTGTACCTGTTCTCTATACTGGACCATGTGTACCTGTCCTCCTCTATACTGGACCATGTGTACCTGTCCTCTATACTGGACCATGTGTACGTGTCCTCTATATTGGACCATGTGTACCTGTCCTTTATACTGGACCATATGTACCTGTCCTCTATACTGGACCATGTGTACCTGTCCTCTATACTGGACCATGTGTACATGTCCTCTATACTGGACCATGTGTACCTGTCCTCTATACTGGACCATGTGTACCTGTCCTCTATACTGGACCATGTGTACCTGTCCTTTATACTGGACCATGTGTACCTGTCCTCCTCTATACTGGACCATGTGCACCTGTTCTCCTCTATACTGGACAATGTGTACCTGTTCTCTATACTGGACCATGTGTACCTGTCCTCCTCTATACTGGACCATGTGTACCTATCCTCTATACTGGACCACGTGTACCTGTCCTCTATACTGGACCATGTGTACCTGTCCTTCTCTATACTGGACCATGTGTACCTGTCCTCTATACTGGACCATGTGTACCTGGCCTCTATACTGGACCATGTGTACCTGTTCTCTATACTGGACCATGTGTACCTGTCCTCCTCTATACTGGACCATGTGTACCTGTCCTCCTCTATACTGGACCATGTGTACCTGTCCTCCTCTATACTGGACCGTGTGTACCTGTTCTCTATACTGGACCATGTGTACCTGTCCTCCTCTATACTGGACCATGTGTACCTGTTCTCTATACTGGACCATGGGTACATGTCTTCCTCTATACTGGACCATGTGTACCTGTCCTCCTCTATACTGGACCATGTGTACCTGTCCTCTATACTGGACCATGTGTACCTGGCCTCTATACTGGACCACATGTACCTGTTCTCTATACTGGACCATGTGTACCTGTCCCCCTCTATACTGGACCATGTGTACCTGTCCTCTATACTGGACCATGTGTACCTGTTCTCTATACTGGACCATGTGTACCAGTACTCTATACTGGACCATGTGTACTTGTCCTCTATACTGGACCATGTGTACCTGTCCTCTATACTGGACCATGTGTACCTGTCCTTTATACTGGACCATATGTACCTGTCCTCTATACTGGACCATGTGTACCTGTCCTCTATACTGGACCATGTGTACATGTCCTCTATACTGGACCATGTGTACCTGTCCTCTATACTGGACCATGTGTACCTGTCCTCTATACTGGACCATGTGTACCTGTCCTTTATACTGGACCATGTGTACCTGTCCTCCTCTATACTGGACCATGTGCACCTGTTCTCCTCTATACTGGACAATGTGTACCTGTTCTCTATACTGGACCATGTGTACCTGTCCTCCTCTATACTGGACCATGTGTACCTGTCCTCTATACTGGACCACGTGTACCTGTCCTCTATACTGGACCATGTGTACCTGTCCTTCTCTATACTGGACCATGTGTACCTGTTCTCTATACTGGACCATGTGTACCTGTACTCTATACTGGACCATGTGTACTTGTCCTCTATACTGGACCATGTGTACCTGTCCTCTATACTGGACCATGTGTACCTGTCCTTTATACTGGACCATATGTACCTGTCCTCTATACTGGACCATGTGTACCTGTCCTCTATACTGGACCATGTGTACATGTCCTCTATACTGGACCATGTGTACCTGTCCTCTATATTGGACCATGTGTACCTGTTCTCCTCTATACTGGACCATGTGTACCTGTCCTCTATACTGGACCATGTGTACCTGTCCTCTATACTGGACCATGTGTACCTGTTCTCTATACTGGACCATGTGTACCTGTCCTCCTCTATACTGGACCATGTGTACCTGTCCTCTATACTGGACCATGTGTACGTGTCCTCTATATTGGACCATGTGTACCTGTCCTTTATACTGGACCATATGTACCTGTCCTCTATACTGGACCATGTTTACCTGTCCTCTATACTGGACCATGTGTACATGTCCTCTATACTGGACCATGTGTACCTGTCCTCTATACTGGACCATGTGTACCTGTCCTCTATACTGGACCATGTGTACCTGTCCTCTATACTGGACCATGTGTACCTGTCCTTTATACTGGACCATGTGTACCTGTCCTCCTCTATACTGGACCATGTGCACCTGTTCTCCTCTATACTGGACAATGTGTACCTGTTCTCTATACTGGACCATGTGTACCTGTCCTCCTCTATACTGGACCATGTGTACCTATCCTCTATACTGGACCACGTGTACCTGTCCTCTATACTGGACCATGTGTACCTGTCCTTCTCTATACTGGACCATGTGTACCTGTTCTCCTCTATACTGGACCATGTGTACATGTTCTCTATACTGGACCATGTGTACCTGTCTTCCTCTATACTGGACCATGTGTACCTGTCCTCCTCTATACTGGACCATGTGTACCTGTCCTCTATACTGGACCATGTGTACCTGTTCTCTATACTGGACCATGTGTACCTGTCTTCCTCTATACTGGACCATGTGTACCTGTCCTCCTCTATACTGGACCATGTATACCTGTTCTCTATACTGGACCATGTGTACATGTCTTCCTCTATACTGGACCATGTGTACCTGTCCTCCTCTATACTGGACCATGTGTACCTGTCCTCTATACTGGACCATGTGTACCTGTCCTCCTCTATACTGGACCATGTGTACCTGCCCTCTATACTGGACCATGTGTACCTGTCCTCTATACTGGACCATGTGTACCTGGCCTCTATACTGGACCATGTGTACCTGTTCTCTATACTGGACCATGTGTACCTGTCCTCCTCTATACTGGACCATGTGTACCTGTCCTCTATACTGGACCATGTGTACCTGTCCTCTATACTGGACCATGTGTACCTGTCCTTTATACTGGACCATGTGTACCTGTCCTCCTCTATACTGGACCATGTGTACCTGTCCTCTATACTGGACCATGTGTACCTGTCCTTTATACTGGACCATGTGTACCTGTCCTCTATACTACACCATGTGTACCTGTCCTCTATACTGGACCATGTGTACCTGTTCTCTTCTATACTGGACCATGTGTACCTGTACTCTATACTGGACCATGTGTACCTGTCCTCTATACTGGACCATGTGTACCTGTCCTCTATACTGGACCATGTGTACCTGTCCTCTATACTGGACCATGTGTACCTGTCCTTTATACTGGACCATATGTACCTGTCTTCTATACTGGACCATGTGTACCTGTCCTCTATACTGGACCATGTGTACATGTTCTCTATACTGGACCATGTGTACCTGTCCTCTATACTGGACCATGTGTACCTGCCCTCTATACTGGACTATGTGTACCTGTCCTCTATACTGGACCATGTGTACCTGTCCTCTATACTGGACCATGTGTACCTGTCCTCCTCTATACTGGACCATGTGTACATGTCCTCCTCTATACTGGACCATGTGTACCTGTCCTCTATACTGGACCATGTGTACCTGTCCTCCTCTATACTGGACCATGTGTACCTGCCCTCTATACTGGACCATGTGTACCTGTCCTCTATACTGGACCATGTGTACCTGGCCTCTATACTGGACCATGTGTACCTGTTCTCTATACTGGACCATGTGTACCTGTCCTCCTCTATACTGGACCATGTGTACCTGTCCTCCTCTATACTGGACCATGTGTACCTGTCCTCCTCTATACTGGACCGTGTGTACCTGTTCTCTATACTGGACCATGTGTACCTGTCCTCCTCTATACTGGACCATGTGTACCTGTTCTCTATACTGGACCATGGGTACATGTCTTCCTCTATACTGGACCATGTGTACCTGTCCTCCTCTATACTGGACCATGTGTACCTGTTCTCTTCTATACTGGACCATGTGTACCTGTACTCTATACTGGACCATGTGTACCTGTCCTCTATACTGGACCATGTGTACCTGTCCTCCATACTGGACCATGTGTACCTGTCCTCTATACTGGACCATGTGTACCTGTCCTTTATACTGGACCATATGTACCTGTCTTCTATACTGGACCATGTGTACCTGTCCTCTATACTGGACCATGTGTACATGTTCTCTATACTGGACCATGTGTACCTGTCCTCTATAGTGGACCATGTGTACCTGCCCTCTATACTGGACCATGTGTACCTGTCCTCTATACTGGACCATGTGTACCTGTCCTCTATACTGGACCATGTGTACCTGTCCTCCTCTATACTGGACCATGTGTACATGTCCTCCTCTATACTGGACCATGTGTACCTGTCCTCTATACTGGACCATGTGTACCTGTCCTCCTCTATACTGGACCATGTGTACCTGTCCTCTATACTGGACCATGTGTACCTGGCCTCTATACTGGACCACGTGTACCTGTCCTCTATACTGGACCATGTGTACCTGTCCCCCTCTATACTGGACCATGTGTACCTGTCCTCTATACTGGACCATGTGTACCTGTTCTCTATACTGGACCATGTGTACCTGTACTCTATACTGGACCATGTGTACTTGTCCTCTATACTGGACCATGTGTACCTGTCCTCTATACTGGACCATGTGTACCTGTCCTTTATACTGGACCATATGTACCTGTCCTCTATACTGGACCATGTGTACCTGTCCTCTATACTGGACCATGTGTACATGTCCTCTATACTGGACCATGTGTACCTGTCCTCTATACTGGACCATGTGTACCTGTCCTCTATACTGGACCATGTGTACCTGTCCTTTATACTGGACCATGTGTACCTGTCCTCCTCTATACTGGACCATGTGCACCTGTTCTCCTCTATACTGGACAATGTGTACCTGTTCTCTATACTGGACCATGTGTACCTGTCCTCCTCTATACTGGACCATGTGTACCTGTCCTCTATACTGGACCACGTGTACCTGTCCTCTATACTGGACCATGTGTACCTGTCCTTCTCTATACTGGACCATGTGTACCTGTTCTCCTCTATACTGGACCATGTGTACATGTTCTCTATACTGGACCATGTGTACCTGTCTTCCTCTATACTGGACCATGTGTACCTGTCCCCCTCTATACTGGACCATGTGTACCTGTCCTCTATACTGGACCATGTGTACCTGTTCTCTATACTGGACCATGTGTACCTGTCCTCCTCTATACTAGACCATGTGTACCTGTCCTCTATACTGGACCATGTGTACCTGGCCTCTATACTGGACCACGTGTACCTGCCCTCTATACTGGACCATGTGTACCTGTCCTCCTCTATACTGGACCATGTGTACCTGTCCTCTATACTGGACCATGTGTACCTGTTCTCTATACTGGACCATGTGTACCTGTCCTCTATACTGGACCATGTGTACCTGTCCTTTATACTGGACCATGTGTACCTGTCCTCCTCTATACTGGACCATGTGCACCTGTTCTCCTCTATACTGGACAATGTGTACCTGTTCTCTATACTGGACCATGTGTACCTGTCCTCCTCTATACTGGACCATGTGTACCTGTCCTCTATACTGGACCACGTGTACCTGTCCTCTATACTGGACCATGTGTACCTGTCCTTCTCTATACTGGACCATGTGTACCTGTTCTCCTCTATACTGGACCATGTGTACATGTTCTCTATACTGGACCATGTGTACCTGTCCTCTATACTGGACCATGTGTACCTGTCCTCTATACTGGACCATGTGTACCTGTCCTCTATACTGGACCATGTGTACCTGTCCTCTATACTGGACCATGTGTACCTGTCCTCCTCTATACTGGACCATGTGTACCTGTCCTCCTCTATACTGGACCATGTGTACCTGTCCTCTATACTGGACCATGTGTACCTGTCCTCTATACTGGACCATGTGTACCTGTCCTCTATACTGGACCATGTGTACCTGTCCTCTATACTGAACCATGTGTACCTGTCCTCTATACTGGACCACGTGTACCTTTCCTCTATACTGGACCATGTGTACCTGTCCTCTATACTGGACCACCTGTACCTGTCCTCTATACTGGACCATGTGTACCTGTCCTCTATACTGGACAATGTGTACCTGTCCTCCTCTATACTGGACCATGTGTACCTGTCCTCTATACTGGACCACGTGTACCTGTCCTCTATACTGGACAATGTGTACCTGTCCTCTATACTGGACCATGTGTACCTGTCCTCTAAACTGGACCATGTGTACCTGGCCTCTATACTGGACCATGTGTACCTGTTCTCCTCTATACTGGATCATGTGTACCTGTCCTCTATACTGGACCATGTGTACCTGTCCTCTATACTGGACCATGTGTACCTGTCCTCCTCTATACTGGAACATGTGTACATGTTCTCTATACTGGACCATGTGTACCTGTCCTCTATACTGGACCATGTGTACCTGTCCTCTATACTGGACCATGTGTACCTGTTCTCCTCTATACTGGACAATGTGTACCTGTCCTCCTCTATACTGGACCATGTGTACCTGTTCTCTATACTGGACCATGTGTACCTGGCCTCTATACTGGACCACGTGTACCTGTCCTCTATACTGGACCATGTGTACATGTTCTCTATACTGGACCATGTGTACCTGTCCTCTATACTGGACCATGTGTACCTGTCCTCTATACTGGACCATGTGTACATGTCCTCTATACTGGACCATGTGTACCTGTCCTCTATACTGGACCATGTGTACCTGTCCTCTATACTGGACCATGTGTACCTGTCCTTTATACTGGACCATGTGTACCTGTCCTCCTCTATACTGGACCATGTGCACCTGTTCTCCTCTATACTGGACAATGTGTACCTGTTCTCTATACTGGACCATGTGTACCTGTCCTCCTCTATACTGGACCATGTGTACCTGTCCTCTATACTGGACCACGTGTACCTGTCCTCTATACTGGACCATGTGTACCTGTCCTTCTCTATACTGGACCATGTGTACCTGTTCTCTATACTGGACCATGTGTACCTGTACTCTATACTGGACCATGTGTACTTGTCCTCTATACTGGACCATGTGTACCTGTCCTCTATACTGGACCATGTGTACCTGTCCTTTATACTGGACCATATGTACCTGTCCTCTATACTGGACCATGTGTACCTGTCCTCTATACTGGACCATGTGTACATGTCCTCTATACTGGACCATGTGTACCTGTCCTCTATATTGGACCATGTGTACCTGTTCTCCTCTATACTGGACCATGTGTACCTGTCCTCTATACTGGACCATGTGTACCTGTCCTCTATACTGGACCATGTGTACCTGTTCTCTATACTGGACCATGTGTACCTGTCCTCCTCTATACTGGACCATGTGTACCTGTCCTCTATACTGGACCATGTGTACGTGTCCTCTATATTGGACCATGTGTACCTGTCCTTTATACTGGACCATATGTACCTGTCCTCTATACTGGACCATGTTTACCTGTCCTCTATACTGGACCATGTGTACATGTCCTCTATACTGGACCATGTGTACCTGTCCTCTATACTGGACCATGTGTACCTGTCCTCTATACTGGACCATGTGTACCTGTCCTCTATACTGGACCATGTGTACCTGTCCTTTATACTGGACCATGTGTACCTGTCCTCCTCTATACTGGACCATGTGCACCTGTTCTCCTCTATACTGGACAATGTGTACCTGTTCTCTATACTGGACCATGTGTACCTGTCCTCCTCTATACTGGACCATGTGTACCTATCCTCTATACTGGACCACGTGTACCTGTCCTCTATACTGGACCATGTGTACCTGTCCTTCTCTATACTGGACCATGTGTACCTGTTCTCCTCTATACTGGACCATGTGTACATGTTCTCTATACTGGACCATGTGTACCTGTCTTCCTCTATACTGGACCATGTGTACCTGTCCTCCTCTATACTGGACCATGTGTACCTGTCCTCTATACTGGACCATGTGTACCTGTTCTCTATACTGGACCATGTGTACCTGTCTTCCTCTATACTGGACCATGTGTACCTGTCCTCCTCTATACTGGACCATGTATACCTGTTCTCTATACTGGACCATGTGTACATGTCTTCCTCTATACTGGACCATGTGTACCTGTCCTCCTCTATACTGGACCATGTGTACCTGTCCTCTATACTGGACCATGTGTACCTGTCCTCCTCTATACTGGACCATGTGTACCTGCCCTCTATACTGGACCATGTGTACCTGTCCTCTATACTGGACCATGTGTACCTGGCCTCTATACTGGACCATGTGTACCTGTTCTCTATACTGGACCATGTGTACCTGTCCTCCTCTATACTGGACCATGTGTACCTGTCCTCTATACTGGACCATGTGTACCTGTCCTCTATACTGGACCATGTGTACCTGTCCTTTATACTGGACCATGTGTACCTGTCCTCCTCTATACTGGACCATGTGTACCTGTCCTCTATACTGGACCATGTGTACCTGTCCTTTATACTGGACCATGTGTACCTGTCCTCTATACTACACCATGTGTACCTGTCCTCTATACTGGACCATGTGTACCTGTTCTCTTCTATACTGGACCATGTGTACCTGTACTCTATACTGGACCATGTGTACCTGTCCTCTATACTGGACCATGTGTATCTGTCCTCTATACTGGACCATGTGTACCTGTCCTCTATACTGGACCATGTGTACCTGTCCTTTATACTGGACCATATGTACCTGTCTTCTATACTGGACCATGTGTACCTGTCCTCTATACTGGACCATGTGTACATGTTCTCTATACTGGACCATGTGTACCTGTCCTCTATACTGGACCATGTGTACCTGCCCTCTATACTGGACTATGTGTACCTGTCCTCTATACTGGACCATGTGTACCTGTCCTCTATACTGGACCATGTGTACCTGTCCTCCTCTATACTGGACCATGTGTACATGTCCTCCTCTATACTGGACCATGTGTACCTGTCCTCTATACTGGACCATGTGTACCTGTCCTCCTCTATACTGGACCATGTGTACCTGCCCTCTATACTGGACCATGTGTACCTGTCCTCTATACTGGACCATGTGTACCTGGCCTCTATACTGGACCATGTGTACCTGTTCTCTATACTGGACCATGTGTACCTGTCCTCCTCTATACTGGACCATGTGTACCTGTCCTCCTCTATACTGGACCATGTGTACCTGTCCTCCTCTATACTGGACCGTGTGTACCTGTTCTCTATACTGGACCATGTGTACCTGTCCTCCTCTATACTGGACCATGTGTACCTGTTCTCTATACTGGACCATGGGTACATGTCTTCCTCTATACTGGACCATGTGTACCTGTCCTCCTCTATACTGGACCATGTGTACCTGTTCTCTTCTATACTGGACCATGTGTACCTGTACTCTATACTGGACCATGTGTACCTGTCCTCTATACTGGACCATGTGTACCTGTCCTCCATACTGGACCATGTGTACCTGTCCTCTATACTGGACCATGTGTACCTGTCCTTTATACTGGACCATATGTACCTGTCTTCTATACTGGACCATGTGTACCTGTCCTCTATACTGGACCATGTGTACATGTTCTCTATACTGGACCATGTGTACCTGTCCTCTATAGTGGACCATGTGTACCTGCCCTCTATACTGGACCATGTGTACCTGTCCTCTATACTGGACCATGTGTACCTGTCCTCTATACTGGACCATGTGTACCTGTCCTCCTCTATACTGGACCATGTGTACATGTCCTCCTCTATACTGGACCATGTGTACCTGTCCTCTATACTGGACCATGTGTACCTGTCCTCCTCTATACTGGACCATGTGTACCTGTCCTCTATACTGGACCATGTGTACCTGGCCTCTATACTGGACCACGTGTACCTGTCCTCTATACTGGACCATGTGTACCTGTCCCCCTCTATACTGGACCATGTGTACCTGTCCTCTATACTGGACCATGTGTACCTGTTCTCTATACTGGACCATGTGTACCTGTACTCTATACTGGACCATGTGTACTTGTCCTCTATACTGGACCATGTGTACCTGTCCTCTATACTGGACCATGTGTACCTGTCCTTTATACTGGACCATATGTACCTGTCCTCTATACTGGACCATGTGTACCTGTCCTCTATACTGGACCATGTGTACATGTCCTCTATACTGGACCATGTGTACCTGTCCTCTATACTGGACCATGTGTACCTGTCCTCTATACTGGACCATGTGTACCTGTCCTTTATACTGGACCATGTGTACCTGTCCTCCTCTATACTGGACCATGTGCACCTGTTCTCCTCTATACTGGACAATGTGTACCTGTTCTCTATACTGGACCATGTGTACCTGTCCTCCTCTATACTGGACCATGTGTACCTGTCCTCTATACTGGACCACGTGTACCTGTCCTCTATACTGGACCATGTGTACCTGTCCTTCTCTATACTGGACCATGTGTACCTGTTCTCCTCTATACTGGACCATGTGTACATGTTCTCTATACTGGACCATGTGTACCTGTCTTCCTCTATACTGGACCATGTGTACCTGTCCCCCTCTATACTGGACCATGTGTACCTGTCCTCTATACTGGACCATGTGTACCTGTTCTCTATACTGGACCATGTGTACCTGTCCTCCTCTATACTAGACCATGTGTACCTGTCCTCTATACTGGACCATGTGTACCTGGCCTCTATACTGGACCACGTGTACCTGCCCTCTATACTGGACCATGTGTACCTGTCCTCCTCTATACTGGACCATGTGTACCTGTCCTCTATACTGGACCATGTGTACCTGTTCTCTATACTGGACCATGTGTACCTGTCCTCTATACTGGACCATGTGTACCTGTCCTTTATACTGGACCATGTGTACCTGTCCTCCTCTATACTGGACCATGTGCACCTGTTCTCCTCTATACTGGACAATGTGTACCTGTTCTCTATACTGGACCATGTGTACCTGTCCTCCTCTATACTGGACCATGTGTACCTGTCCTCTATACTGGACCACGTGTACCTGTCCTCTATACTGGACCATGTGTACCTGTCCTTCTCTATACTGGACCATGTGTACCTGTTCTCCTCTATACTGGACCATGTGTACATGTTCTCTATACTGGACCATGTGTACCTGTCCTCTATACTGGACCATGTGTACCTGTCCTCTATACTGGACCATGTGTACCTGTCCTCTATACTGGACCATGTGTACCTGTCCTCTATACTGGACCATGTGTACCTGTCCTCCTCTATACTGGACCATGTGTACCTGTCCTCCTCTATACTGGACCATGTGTACCTGTCCTCTATACTGGACCATGTGTACCTGTCCTCTATACTGGACCATGTGTACCTGTCCTCTATACTGGACCATGTGTACCTGTCCTCTATACTGAACCATGTGTACCTGTCCTCTATACTGGACCACGTGTACCTTTCCTCTATACTGGACCATGTGTACCTGTCCTCTATACTGGACCACCTGTACCTGTCCTCTATACTGGACCATGTGTACCTGTCCTCTATACTGGACAATGTGTACCTGTCCTCCTCTATACTGGACCATGTGTACCTGTCCTCTATACTGGACCACGTGTACCTGTCCTCTATACTGGACAATGTGTACCTGTCCTCTATACTGGACCATGTGTACCTGTCCTCTAAACTGGACCATGTGTACCTGGCCTCTATACTGGACCATGTGTACCTGTTCTCCTCTATACTGGATCATGTGTACCTGTCCTCTATACTGGACCATGTGTACCTGTCCTCTATACTGGACCATGTGTACCTGTCCTCCTCTATACTGGAACATGTGTACATGTTCTCTATACTGGACCATGTGTACCTGTCCTCTATACTGGACCATGTGTACCTGTCCTCTATACTGGACCATGTGTACCTGTTCTCTATACTGGACCATGTGTACCTGTTCTCCTCTATACTGGACAATGTGTACCTGTCCTCCTCTATACTGGACCATGTGTACCTGTTCTCTATACTGGACCATGTGTACCTGGCCTCTATACTGGACCACGTGTACCTGTCCTCTATACTGGACCATGTGTACATGTTCTCTATACTGGACCATGTGTACCTGTCCTCTATACTGGACCATGTGTACCTGTCCTCTATACTGGACCATGTGTACATGTTCTCTATACTGGACCATGTGTACCTGTCCTCTATACTGGACCATGTGTACCTGTCCTCTATACTGGACCATGTGTACCTGTCCTCTATACTGGACCATGTGTACCTGTCCTCCTCTATACTGGACCATGTGTACCTGTCCTCTATACTGGACCATGTGTACCTATCCTCTATACTGGACCACGTGTACCTGTCCTCTATACTGGACCATGTGTACCTGTCCTTCTCTATACTGGACCATGTGTACCTGTTCTCCTCTATACTGGACCATGTGTACATGTTCTCTATACTGGACCATGTGTACCTGTCTTCCTCTATACTGGACCATGTGTACCTGTCCTCCTCTATACTGGACCATGTGTACCTGTCCTCTATACTGGACCATGTGTACCTGTTCTCTATACTGGACCATGTGTACCTGTCTTCCTCTATACTGGACCATGTGTACCTGTCCTCCTCTATACTGGACCATGTATACCTGTTCTCTATACTGGACCATGTGTACATGTCTTCCTCTATACTGGACCATGTGTACCTGTCCTCCTCTATACTGGACCATGTGTACCTGTCCTCTATACTGGACCATGTGTACCTGTCCTCCTCTATACTGGACCATGTGTACCTGCCCTCTATACTGGACCATGTGTACCTGTCCTCTATACTGGACCATGTGTACCTGGCCTCTATACTGGACCATGTGTACCTGTTCTCTATACTGGACCATGTGTACCTGTCCTCCTCTATACTGGACCATGTGTACCTGTCCTCTATACTGGACCATGTGTACCTGTCCTTTATACTGGACCATATGTACCTGTCCTCTATACTACACCATGTGTACCTGTTCTCTATACTGGACCATGTGTACCTGTCCTCCTCTATACTGGACCATGTGTACCTGTTCTCTATACTGGACCATGGGTACATGTCTTCCTCTATACTGGACCATGTGTACCTGTCCTCATCTATACTGGACCATGTGTACCTGTCCTCTATACTGGACAATGTGTACCTGTCCTCCTCTATACTGGACCATGTGTACCTGTCCTCTATACTGGACCACGTGTACCTGTCCTCTATACTGGACAATGTGTACCTGTCCTCCTCTATACTGGACCATGTGTACCTGTCCTCTAAACTGGACCATGTGTACCTGGCCTCTATACTGGACCATGTGTACCTGTCCTCTATACTGGACCATGTGTACCTGTCCTCCTCTATACTGGAACATGTGTACATGTTCTCTATACTGGACCATGTGTACCTGTCCTCTATACTGGACCATGTGTACCTGTCCTCTATACTGGACCATGTGTACCTGTTCTCTATACTGGACCATGTGTACCTGTTCTCCTCTATACTGGACAATGTGTACCTGTTCTCCTCTATACTGGATCATGTGTACCTGTCCTCTATACTGGACCATGTGTACCTGTCCTCTATACTGGACCATGTGTACCTGTCCTCCTCTATACTGGAACATGTGTACATGTTCTCTATACTGGACCATGTGTACCTGTCCTCTATACTGGACCATGTGTACCTGTCCTCTATACTGGACCATGTGTACCTGTTCTCTATACTGGACCATGTGTACCTGTTCTCCTCTATACTGGACAATGTGTACCTGTCCTCCTCTATACTGGACCATGTGTACCTGTTCTCTATACTGGACCATGTGTACCTGTCCTCTATACTGGACCATGTGTACATGTTCTCTATACTGGACCATGTGTACCTGTCCTCTATACTGGACCATGTGTACCTGTCCTCTATACTGGACCATGTGTACCTGTCCTCTATACTGGACCATGTGTACCTGTCCTCCTCTATACTGGACCATGTGTACCTATCCTCTATACTGGACCATGTGTACCTGTCCTCTATACTGGACCATGTGTACCTGTCCTTCTCTATACTGGACCATGTGTACCTGTTCTCCTCTATACTGGACCATGTGTACATGTTCTCTATACTGGACCATGTGTACCTGTCTTCCTCTATACTGGACCATGTGTACCTGTCCTCCTCTATACTGGACCATGTGTACCTGTCCTCTATACTGGACCATGTGTACCTGTTCTCTATACTGGACCATGTGTACCTGTCTTCCTCTATACTGGACCATGTGTACCTGTCCTCCTCTATACTGGACCATGTATACCTGTTCTCTATACTGGACCATGTGTACATGTCTTCCTCTATACTGGACCATGTGTACCTGTCCTCCTCTATACTGGACCATGTGTACCTGTCCTCTATACTGGACCATGTGTACCTGTCCTCCTCTATACTGGACCATGTGTACCTGCCCTCTATACTGGACCATGTGTACCTGTCCTCTATACTGGACCATGTGTACCTGGCCTCTATACTGGACCATGTGTACCTGTTCTCTATACTGGACCATGTGTACCTGTCCTCCTCTATACTGGACCATGTGTACCTGTCCTCTATACTGGACCATGTGTACCTGTCCTTTATACTGGACCATGTGTACCTGTCCTCATCTATACTGGACCATGTGTACCTGTCCTCTATACTGGACCATGTGTACCTGGCCTCTATACTGGACCACGTGTACCTGTCCTCTATACTGGACCATGTGTACCTGTCCTCTATACTGGACCATGTGTACCTGGCCTCTATACTGGACCACGTGTACCTGTCCTCTATACTGGACCATGTGTACCTGTCCCCCTCTATACTGGACCATGTGTACCTGTCCTCTATACTGGACCATGTGTACCTGTCCTTTATACTGGACCATATGTACCTGTCTTCTATACTGGACCATGTGTACCTGTCCTCTATACTGGACCATGTGTACATGTTCTCTATACTGGACCATGTGTACCTGTCCTCTATACTGGACCATGTGTACCTGCCCTCTATACTGGACCATGTGTACCTGTCCTCTATACTGGACCATGTGTACCTGTCCTCTATACTGGACCATGTGTACCTGTCCTCCTCTATACTGGACCATGTGTACATGTCCTCCTCTATACTGGACCATGTGTACCTGTCCTCTATACTGGACCATGTGTACCTGTCCTCCTCTATACTGGACCATGTGTACCTGCCCTCTATACTGGACCATGTGTACCTGTCCTCTATACTGGACCATGTGTACCTGGCCTCTATACTGGACCATGTGTACCTGTTCTCTATACTGGACCATGTGTACATGTCCTCCTCTATACTGGACCATGTGTACCTCTCCTCCTCTATACTGGACCGTGTGTACCTGTTCTCTATACTGGACCATGTGTACCTGTCCTCCTCTATACTGGACCATGTGTACCTGTTCTCTATACTGGACCATGGGTACATGTCTTCCTCTATACTGGACCATGTGTACCTGTCCTCCTCTATACTGGACCATGTGTACCTGTCCTCTATACTGGACCATGTGTACCTGGCCTCTATACTGGACCACGTGTACCTGTCCTCTATACTGGACCATGTGTACCTGTCCCCCTCTATACTGGACCATGTGTACCTGTCCTCTATACTGGACCATGTGTACCTGTTCTCTATACTGGACCATGTGTACCTGTCTTCCTCTATACTGGACCATGTGTACCTGTCCTCCTCTATACTGGACCATGTATACCTGTTCTCTATACTGGACCATGTGTACATGTCTTCCTCTATACTGGACCATGTGTACCTGTCCTCCTCTATACTGGACCATGTGTACCTGTCCTCTATACTGGACCATGTGTACCTGTCCTCCTCTATACTGGACCATGTGTACCTGCCCTCTATACTGGACCATGTGTACCTGTCCTCTATACTGGACCATGTGTACCTGGCCTCTATACTGGACCATGTGTACCTATTCTCTATACTGGACCATGTGTACCTGTCCTCCTCTATACTGGACCATGTGTACCTGTCCTCTATACTGGACCATGTGTACCTGTCCTTTATACTGGACCATATGTACCTGTCCTCTATACTACACCATGTGTACCTGTTCTCTATACTGGACCATGTGTACCTGTCCTCCTCTATACTGGACCATGTGTACCTGTTCTCTATACTGGACCATGGGTACATGTCTTCCTCTATACTGGACCATGTGTACCTGTCCTCATCTATACTGGACCATGTGTACCTGTCCTCTATACTGGACCATGTGTACCTGGCCTCTATACTGGACCACGTGTACCTGTCCTCTATACTGGACCATGTGTACCTGTCCCCCTCTATACTGGACCATGTGTACCTGTCCTCCATACTGGACCATGTGTACCTGTCCTCTATACTGGACCATGTGTACCTGTCCTTTATACTGGACCATATGTACCTGTCTTCTATACTGGACCATGTGTACCTGTCCTCTATACTGGACCATGTGTACATGTTCTCTATACTGGACCATGTGTACCTGTCCTCTATACTGGACCATGTGTACCTGCCCTCTATACTGGACCATGTGTACCTGTCCTCTATACTGGACCATGTGTACCTGTCCTCTATACTGGACCATGTGTACCTGTCCTCCTCTATACTGGACCATGTGTACATGTCCTCCTCTATACTGGACCATGTGTACCTGTCCTCTATACTGGACCATGTGTACCTGTCCTCCTCTATACTGGACCATGTGTACCTGCCCTCTATACTGGACCATGTGTACCTGTCCTCTATACTGGACCATGTGTACCTGGCCTCTATACTGGACCATGTGTACCTGTTCTCTATACTGGACCATGTGTACCTGTCCTCCTCTATACTGGACCATGTGTACCTGTCCTCCTCTATACTGGACCATGTGTACCTGTCCTCCTCTATACTGGACCGTGTGTACCTGTTCTCTATACTGGACCATGTGTACCTGTCCTCCTCTATACTGGACCATGTGTACCTGTTCTCTATACTGGACCATGGGTACATGTCTTCCTCTATACTGGACCATGTGTACCTGTCCTCCTCTATACTGGACCATGTGTACCTGTCCTCTATACTGGACCATGTGTACCTGGCCTCTATACTGGACCACGTGTACCTGTCCTCTATACTGGACCATGTGTACCTGTCCTCTATACTGGACCATGTGTACCTGTCCCCCTCTATACTGGACCATGTGTACCTGTCCTCTATACTGGACCATGTGTACCTGTTCTCTATACTGGACCATGTGTACCTGTACTCTATACTGGACCATGTGTACTTGTCCTCTATACTGGACCATGTGTACCTGTCCTCTATACTGGACCATGTGTACCTGTCCTTTATACTGGACCATATGTACCTGTCCTCTATACTGGACCATGTGTACCTGTCCTCTATACTGGACCATGTGTACATGTCCTCTATACTGGACCATGTGTACCTGTCCTCTATACTGGACCATGTGTACCTGTCCTCTATACTGGACCATGTGTACCTGTCCTTTATACTGGACCATGTGTACCTGTCCTCCTCTATACTGGACCATGTGCACCTGTTCTCCTCTATACTGGACAATGTGTACCTGTTCTCTATAATGGACCATGTGTACCTGTCCTCCTCTATACTGGACCATGTGTACCTGTCCTCTATACTGGACCACGTGTACCTGTCCTCTATACTGGACCATGTGTACCTGTCCTTCTCTATACTGGACCATGTGTACCTGTTCTCCTCTATACTGGACCATGTGTACATGTTCTCTATACTGGACCATGTGTACCTGTCTTCCTCTATACTGGACCATGTGTACATGTCCTCCTCTATACTGGACCATGTGTACCTGTCCTCTATACTGGACCATGTGTACCTGTCCTCCTCTATACTGGACCATGTGTACCTGCCCTCTATACTGGACCATGTGTACCTGTCCTCTATACTGGACCATGTGTACCTGTCCTCTATACTGGACCATGTGTACCTGTCCTCCTCTATACTGGACCATGTGTACCTGCCCTCTATACTGGACCATGTGTACCTGTCCTCTATACTGGACCATGTGTACCTGGCCTCTATACTGGACCATGTGTACCTGTTCTCTATACTGGACCATGTGTACCTGTCCTCCTCTATACTGGACCATGTGTACCTGTCCTCCTCTATACTGGACCATGTGTACCTGTCCTCCTCTATACTGGACCGTGTGTACCTGTTCTCTATACTGGACCATGTGTACCTGTCCTCCTCTATACTGGACCATGTGTACCTGTTCTCTATACTGGACCATGGGTACATGTCTTCCTCTATACTGGACCATGTGTACCTGTCCTCCTCTATACTGGACCATGTGTACCTGTCCTCTATACTGGACCATGTGTACCTGGCCTCTATACTGGACCACGTGTACCTGTCCTCTATACTGGACCATGTGTACCTGTCCCCCTCTATACTGGACCATGTGTACCTGTCCTCTATACTGGACCATGTGTACCTGTTCTCTATACTGGACCATGTGTACCTGTACTCTATACTGGACCATGTGTACTTGTCCTCTATACTGGACCATGTGTACCTGTCCTCTATACTGGACCATGTGTACCTGTCCTTTATACTGGACCATATGTACCTGTCCTCTATACTGGACCATGTGTACCTGTCCTCTATACTGGACCATGTGTACATGTCCTCTATACTGAACCATGTGTACCTGTCCTCCTCTATACTGGACCATGTGTACCTGCCCTCTATACTGGACCATGTGTACCTGTCCTCTATACTGGACCATGTGTACCTGGCCTCTATACTGGACCATGTGTACCTGTTCTCTATACTGGACCATGTGTACATGTCCTCCTCTATACTGGACCATGTGTACCTGTCCTCCTCTATACTGGACCGTGTGTACCTGTTCTCTATACTGGACCATGTGTACCTGTCCTCCTCTATACTGGACCATGTGTACCTGTTCTCTATACTGGACCATGGGTACATGTCTTCCTCTATACTGGACCATGTGTACCTGTCCTCCTCTATACTGGACCATGTGTACCTGTCCTCTATACTGGACCATGTGTACCTGGCCTCTATACTGGACCACGTGTACCTGTCCTCTATACTGGACCATGTGTACCTGTCCCCCTCTATACTGGACCATGTGTACCTGTCCTCTATACTGGACCATGTGTACCTGTTCTCTATACTGGACCATGTGTACCTGTCTTCCTCTATACTGGACCATGTGTACTTGTCCTCCTCTATACTGGACCATGTATACCTGTTCTCTATACTGGACCATGTGTACATGTCTTCCTCTATACTGGACCATGTGTACCTGTCCTCCTCTATACTGGACCATGTGTACCTGTCCTCTATACTGGACCATGTGTACCTGTC
>NW_028171939.1:0-63050 GCF_963971535.1 Notolepis coatsorum
ATTATATAATTTGTGATGAATAGTTAAAAAGGGGTAGGAATTTAAACTTCCTACTCCTTTTTCGAACAGGGTGAACTATGATTTGTTTATCTGTTTCTCTTTTGGCTCTATTTAATATTTTTTTAATCTTTTGTCTATGTCAAATGAACAGATATTTGTTTTTATACTTAAACAAAAAAGTTTCATTCATTCGTCCCAGACTTCCTGAGAGAGGACACCATGATCGGCACCAGCTTCCTGCGCGTGGCGGCTCACGACGACGACTTCGGCACCAACGCCGCCGTCACCTACTCCATGTCTCTGGAGCTGCCGGAGTACCTGAGGGTCAACCCCGTCACCGGCTGGGTCTACGTCAACCAGCCCATATCACAGGTTAGTGCTTTAACCCTGTCCCTGCCACGCTACAGAGGGTTAGTGCTTTAACCCTGTCCCTGCCACGCTACAGAGGGTTAGTGCTTTAACCCTGTCCCTGCCACGCTACAGAGGGTTAGTGCTTTAACCCTGTCCCTGCCACGCTACAGAGGGTTAGTGCTTTAACCCTGTCCCTGCCACGCTAGAGAGGGTTAGTGCTTTAACCCTGTCCCTGCCACGCTACAGACGGTTAACCCCGTCACCGGCTGGGTCTACGTCAACCAGCCCATATCACAGGTTAGTGCTTTAACCCTGTCTCTGCCACGCTACAGAGGGTTAACCCTTTCACTGCCAAGCTACAGGCGGTTAACTCTTTCACTACCACGCTACAGAGGGTTAACCCTGTCCCTGCCACGCTACAGAGGGTTAACCCTTTCACTACCACGCTACAGAGGGTTAACCCTGTCCCTGCAACGCTACAGAGGGTTAACCCTTTCACTGCCACGCTACAGAGGGTTAACCCTTTCACTACCACACTACATAAGGTTAACCCTTTCACTACCACACTACAGACGGTTAACCCTTTCACTACCACACTACATACGGTTAACCCTTTCACTACCACACTACAGGCGGTTAACCCTTTCACTACCACACTACAAAAGGTTAACCCTTTCACTACCACGCTACAGGCGGTTAACCCTTTCACTACCACACTACAGAAGGTTAACCCTTTCACTACCACACTACAGAAGATTAACCCTGTCACTACCACATTAGAAGGTTAACCATTTCACTACCACACTACAGATGATTAACCCTTTCACTACCACACTACCGACGGTTAACCATTTCACTACCACGCTACAGAAGGTTAACCCTTTCACTACCACACCACAGAAGGTTAAGTAAGTAGGCAATATTCCTTACTTGAAAAGAACTTAAAGCGTATTGATTGTTTGTGTCCTTGGTGTGACATCACAGTAAGGGCTGTTCTGAACAGCTTGTTTAATCGCTGACGCCTTTTTCGGGTAACAACCCTGGCCAAATGACAAAGAGTAACTAGGTTATTTAACAAAAAAAGGTTATTTAGGTCCTTCACCAACAACTATTTGTTCCATGTTGCTAAGGGATGTAAGGTACCAGTTCCTATACTGTGATTAAAAGCCTCTTGTGTCACGACTCGACATATTGAACCCAATGTGCCGATTAAGGGGAATCGGCAGACAGTTCTTGTTTAAACCCAGTTTGGGTATATTTAATAATAAGAATAATCAGGTATTCAGGCATGGGTCGATACACGGGGGGAGTACTCATACAGTCCAGGGGCGTGCACGGGACAGGAGAGTCAGACAGGCAGGAGTCTTGATTGATTGATTGAAAATGTTATAAAACCTGTTAAGCTGTAAGGTCCCCCAATTGGGGGACCCTGCTGTTTTTATCATAAATTGATCAATACAGACCGTATTAGATCCCCACATGGGGTATCATTGGAAAGCCACACTCATTGGCTACAACCCTGGCCAAAATATTTTCGAGATCGCCAAATGATTGATGGAGATAGAGCCCTGGGAGTCGGGGGTGGTAATGTGTACTTTGGCGCACGCCTCACATATCGGCATATTATATCGGCATTATCATAAAACCGCAAAAAAAAGGAAATGACTAAATCCTGATTTAACACTGCCATTGGAAAGAGGAGCCTTCTCCCTGTCCATAGAAGTATGATTTGGCCATAATAAGGTCAAGGTCAAGTTCAAGGTCAAATATGGATTTATAATTTAAATGGATTATAATTTATATAATTATAATTATACCCCCAGGTCCCTAGATGTTCCTAGATACCAAGAACATGCTAATTGACCTTGTAGAAGTGGAGCAATCTTCCATTTACTTAGGCATGTACCTTTAGGTAACATTTCTGAAAATAGGGCTACAGCTTAACAGATTGCAGAATGGGTACAATACAGTATGGCTCAATACACACAATTGTTAAGGGGATGCAGACCAGAGAAAGAATTTCGTCTTGTTTACATCAGGGTCCCCCATTTTCAATTCATCATGATGAGTCGATACACGGGTACGGGATAGTCAGCCAGACAGGGGTCAAAACAGGTACCTCATACGTTCCGGGAAAAGGCAAGGAGAGTTGTCAGGCAGGCAGGGGTCAGAGCACGTCTTATCGAGAGCCAAAGAACAGGGTGAAGAGCCAGGTAGGACTGCGGGTAAGGAGGACAAATAGGGTTAGACACAGTCGAAGAACAATGGACTAGAGAACAATACGAGAGAGCAGAATAACACGACTAACTGGGAAATACGAAGTTACGATCTGGCAGCGTGATGACATCTGGGGCGGGGTTATATCACTGACGTAATTGGCCTCAATCAGCTGCTCCACTGACAGCAGCACACCTGCACTCTACACCTGACTTAACGAGAGAGCGGGAGAGAGGGAGAGAGAGAGAGAGGAGAGAGAGAGAGAGAGAGAGAGAGAGAGAGAGAGAGAGAGAGAGAGAGAGAGAGAGAGAGAGAGAGAGAGAGAGAGAGAGAGAGAGAGAGAGAGAGAGAGAGAGAGAGAGAGAGAGAGAGCGAGAGAGAAAAAGCCATGTAGGAACTGTGACATCTTGTCCAATCACAATGTCTGTTTGGAACTAGTGCGTCAACTAGCCAATATCACGTGAATTTCAGATTAATTTTGAATTTCAGACCCTTGAGACGGCCCACTTGACGCCCTACTTTATGAATAATTTTGTAAACAAAGATTTTCTTGGGTATTTCCAAGCATTTCCTAAAGGTTAAAAGAACATTTCTGGAAGCGCTTGAATATCTATGTTGCTACAGTATGTCGCTGTGTTGCTCTATGTTGATGTTCCATCATCCCCCAGTGTGAACTGAACTGTGTTTGCTTGGTAATCTATAGACCTGCACAGCCACATGATAGTTGTAAGACCCGCCTGGTTCCACACATATCTTGGCCTATGGTCTTTTGAAAGGATCACAGAACTCACGGCAAATGAATACGCTAAGGTGCCAGAACAAAAGAGGAAAGAACATTCTGCACACTAAGGTCCATGGAAGTGTCTTCAATGAAACAAAAGCCTAGCTTTCAGTCATAGGACCTTCATCAGGGAAAACCGTTTACCAGGGTCTTTTACCATAGGAGTTTCTCAACATAGCGGGTTTTATTCAATTTGTCTGACATTTGACGGGAGCAGAGTTGAGCATAATTAAACGAGATCTGCGTTTCTACATTTGAGAAAAAAGTTATGGGTACAAGATTGTACCTCAGGGTTTCCAGACCATTTAATCAAAAGATGTTGAGATAGTGCTCCAGCATGACTGGCGAGTATACCCCCATTTTCAAGATTGGTTTTCTCAAAGATTAAGTTACCTTCATTGGTTGTAACAGTACAATAATTAAATAATCAGTACAATAATTAAATAATCTTTACCTCCGTCAAAGATTATGAACCTACTCAATACAGTTTTGCTGTAATACTTTGAAACGAAGACTAATAATTACATAGACAATTTAAATAAATTATAACTGGTTTCCATCGCTCACTTTAATTAGGGCACAGAGAACACATGCTTGAATGCTTTATTCCTCATCAGTTCAAAGTGTCTGGCTGGTTCAGCGTAATGGTTCAATTGGCTTTTTTAATTTGGAAGATGGGAGTTCGACTCATTGCATTGAAGAGTGACTCAAACACAGTAGCCGTATGTGCAGTCCTTTTAGTAAAAGAAAAATCAACTGCCAAGACAAATGTATTGATTGTTCTAACATCCTCCAGGGTCCAATGTGTTTTTAAATCCAGAAGAGCTACAGTTCAAAGTTCTCTATAATATATATATTTAGCCAATTATAGTTGCTTAATGACTTTCAGCTGAGTAGTGGAGGGTTAGGGTACTGATGTAGTCTAGCTCAGGGGTTCCCAAAGTGGGGGTCGCGAGCCGCCGCGGGGGGGTCGCCAGATGATTTTTTTGTGATGCCAACAATTGAATTATTTGGGCGTCGCGGCCTGAAAAGTTTGGGAACTGAGCTGGTGCTGTGGAGGGTTAGGGTACTGACCCCTGGGCTACAGGGTACTAGTCACAACTCACATTTATCAACAAGATCATTCACATAGGACTAGTCTCAACCCCCATGAATCAACAATATAATTATAGGACTAGTCTCAATCCCCATGAATCAACAATATAATTATAGGACTAGTCTCAACCCCCATGAATCAACAATATAATTATAGGACTAGTCTCAACCCCCATGAATCAACAATTGAATTATAAGACTAGTCTCAACCCCCATGAATCAACAATAGAATTATAGGACTAGTCCCAACCCCCATGAATCAACAATTGAATTATAGGACTAGTCCCAACCCCCATGAATCAACAATAGAATTATAGGACTAGTCTCAAACCACATGAATCAACAATTGAATTAGGACTAGTCTCAATCCCCATGAATCAACAATAGAATTATAGGACTAGTCCCAACCCCCATGAATCAACAATTGAATTATAAGACTAGTCTCAACCCCCATGAATCAACAATTGAATTATAAGATAGTTTCAACCCCCATGAATCAACAATAGAATTATAGGACTAGTCCCAACCCCCATGAATCAACACGATAATTCACATAGGACTAGTCCCAACCCCCATGAATCGACTCACACATGGCACATTGAATAGCCTTAATCAGCTATTGCCAAACGGAGGTATCCGTACCACTAGGGATGGATGGAAAGTTCCAGAAAGGGGTTCTAATTTGGATATCAAATGATAATGATGTAAAATTAATTAGATTTAAATTGCTTGAGATTATAGCCTATACAGTAAGCACACCTCACATATAGTACAGTACGGACTAAGATATTAACGTTACCCAGAGCAGAATAGCTTGAGATTCCTGTGACTATAATAAAGCGACTTGCTGTCTGTCTCATGCTGAAGATGGGTCTCCACGTGTCACTGCAGACGTCAACACGGGGAACATTGCAGAAACCTGTGTTTCACCAGATACAGTCAATTACCTCTCCTTTCCCTCTGAAGGGGAGATAGGCCGGTGAGTGTGGGCGAGCAGAGAGGGGCTGGCAGTTTGTTAGTAATGCAAGTCATTGGGGCCGAAACCATTTCTCTCAACCTCCTATATACTTACCTCCGCCAGTGTTATTCTCCGTCTAGGGGGATACCTAAAAGCACAACAAAAATATGGACCCTCTACTCCCAATTCCCCTAAAGCTCACCTCAAGTAAATGGCAAAAAGATGAACAATTTATTATAATGACATAAAAACGAAGATGAAAAAGGGAAGCGTAGGCTTCGGAGTGAGCCAAAGCCAGAATAACAAACAAACAAACAACCTTTTAAATAATCTAACTAAACTGGGGAATAAAGCAATTATGAAAAGAAAATGCTGACTCCTTGACTATATATCAACGTGAGATAAGAATCGAAAAACAAAAGGGAGCCCACACTTACGGCTCCCCGAACTAATGTTACAAAGTTAATAAAAAAAAAAACAGGAACTGAAACAAATAGGTTGGGGTTTGGAAGGTTGAGATTGCCTCCAATGTTTGCAGGCAGGGGGGCGACTATATGGCTGTAGAGGTGATAGCCGAGCCAATCAGTGGCAGCCACCAGGCACAGCAACCACACACACACACACACACACACACACACACACACACACACACACACACACACACACACACACACACACACACACACACACACACACACACACACACACACACACACACACACACACACACACACACACACACACACACACACACACACACACACACACACACACACCAGCACATGCAGGAAGGAAAGTGAACTGATGAGTAACAGAACAGAAGTACACAATATACAATATCTCAAACCTTTACGACCCAGGGTCACAACAACCAGTAAGGAGGTCTGTACGAATGCGATATCTTGAAAAATTATTTGCTGTGCACATTCCTGAGCCCAAGAGGAGGAAAGCTTTTGGTGACCCTATGACCTTTCCTCGAGTGTCACCATTAGCCTAAATGAGCGGACCCATCTGCCGTACAGTCACAGATGTTTCTGTGTAACTTCAGCACCCGAAGAGGAAGACACTTAATGATCTTTGGTGACCCCATGACCTTTCCGGTAGAACCACCATTAGGCCAAACTGACAACAAGATATCTCGGAAAGGAGTGTCAGGATTGCCATAACATTTGATTTCAATTTAGCTGACCCCATGACCTTTCCTCTTGTGCCTCCATCAGGCCAAACCTTCCAATTTTAAACAAGCGTATCTCTTGACTTGCTAGTCGTACAGAACCTCTCTCTCAACGCCAGTGAACCTAAAGAGATGATCGTGGACGACAGGAGACAGCAGGGGGGCGAACATCTCCCCATTTACACAGGTGAGGCTGAGGTTGAGAGGGTCAGCAGCTTAAGTTCCTTGTGTGCACATAAGTAACCGAGGACTTCTCCTGGACACACCACACGGACACAGTGGTCAAGAAAGCTCACCGGCTGCTCTATTTCCTGAGGAGAATTTGTTTGTTTGTCATGAACACCCAGGATCCTCATAAACCTCTATAGGTGCACCATGGAGAGCTTGTTGACGGGCTGCATCGCTGTCTGGTACGGGAACTGTTCTGCCCACAGCTGCAGATCACTACAGAGAGTAGTGGAGGCGGCACAACACATCACCGGCAACAGACTCCCGACCATCCAGGATATCTTTCATCAGCGGTGCATGCGGAAGGCACACAGCATCATCAAGGACCATAGCCACCCAGCATGCAGACTGTTCTCCCTGTTACTGTCTGGCAGACGATACAGGAGCAGGGCTGCAGTACAACCAAACTCAGTTTTTACCACCAGGCCATCAGGCTTCTCAACTCGTAAAACTTAATATTCCACTTCTCATATCTGCTTACCCGATGTCTGCACAGTTTACATAAAAACATCAACTATGGCTGATTTCCTTCCCCTTAGTTTGCCCCCCTCTTCTGTTAAGCGCCTTGGGTTTCCTGAAAGATGCTATATAAATCTAAGAAATGATTATTATTATTATTATTATTATTAGTATGACTGCTGCTATTGAATCTGGACTGCTACATACCCAATGTGCAATACTGTTGTATACACTTGTCACTTTTACACACAAATCCTCATTGTCGTATATGTACAGTAGTGTAGTTCTCATTCCACTCTCATAATCTCTTTCCACTTGTGCAATACTGTATACACGTCACTTTTAATTTGACATACAAGTCCTTATTTTCATATATGTATATAGTGTTTATTACTTTTTACTAGGATTTTTCTTTTTTACTTATGTTATTCCATCTTTATCTTACTTTATTTTACCTCTATATGCTCTGATGCATCTACATTTACATTTACATTTAGTCATTTAGCTGACGCTTTTATCCAAAGCGACTTACAAGTTCTGTACGACAGGTCATCAGGAAGGATACAACTCTATCAGCTGAGTAACAATATTCATCAAAGTGTTGCGTGTTACAGTGTAGGTTAGTTTATTAGGACAAGTGGGTTTATAAGGTTAGTTAGGGTTAGATTTTTTTCCTTTTTTTTTCAGATAATGGTTGAAGAAGTGCGTCTTGACACAAGTATTGACATACTGTATAACATTTTATAGAATAATAGAATCTAGTGCTCTTGCTGCTGAGCTGAGCCATTTCTCTCCACACATAACGTTGACCTTGTGTTAACATACATGAATGTTGTTAACACAACACTTTAACACTTGACAAATAAAGAAACTTGAACTTTAACTTCTGTCATCTACCAGTAAAACGTTTCATGCGACAGTCACGGCAAAGCGGGGGGGGGGTTGTTTAGCCTTGGCGGAGGTCTGCCCTCTGCTGAGTGCATTCTTCTATTTAAACAGTATGGAAATGAGAAAATGTTTAGCCTCATGTTCAGCTGCTATTGCATGAAAACCTTGAAACTCCAGTAATTGTGATTGTCACGTTTTCATTCAGGTTTTACAGTATATGGTATTATTAATACATGTTATAACTTCAACAAGGACACACGTGTCATACTGTAGATATGGAACATAATGTTGGACATAGGGGAAGATGATTTTAGCACTGGCATAAAACTTTATAACACCCAGCTGGTGCATCAGAAACCACAGGAGTGTTGGATGCATTTCAGTTTTAATTGGCATGCGGACTGAACTTTATTATAGAGACTTCACCTGCAGCATAGTTTATTTATAATGTATAGATTTTTCCACAAATGTTTTGAAATGTAGAAATGTGTGATGGGGTTTCAGCTGTGACAGCTGCCCGCCATGTTCACGCAGCAGAGGGGAACCATTGGCGACAGGAAGGAGTGATGTGGTCTGACACAAAATGGCATGTCTGGGAACAGCCACTAGAAGCAGATTGGTTAAAGGGACAGACTTTTATACCAACTCGACAGATTGATTGTCGACCTAAGAATGACGCTGGCCATAAATTCTTCCATGTACGTAGATGAATGACTAATAAAATGACTAAGAGTGACCAATAAAAGATCTACCGGGCCACTCTGGCCATCAATTCTTCCATATACGTAGATGAATGACTAATAAAATTACTAAGAGGCTAAGAGTGACTAATACAAATAAAGACTAATATAAGTGCTGTAGAAGAGGATATATATATTAGCGAAAATGACAAAGTTGAAAGGTGCACTTTCACATTCTCAAATGGCATGGCTTTCCTCCCACCGAGTTTGAGGGTAGGGTGTAGGAGATTAAATAGTTTTAGAGGAAGAAACGGACGTCACCCTCATCCCAATGCACAGCAAAAACAAGGATTCTACAAGGAAAGAGCTTTGTACAGTACAAACACATAGACATTGGGTCTCATTCCCGAACATTTTTCAAAGATATATTCTGGAAGACTTATCTTGGAACCACTGAGACATAATCTATGACAAGTACACTCTGAGTCCTGAACGTGCTGGTAATATGTCTTAAGTGGCTGAAACGGTCGCAGAAATTATATGATCTGATATCTGCTTGGAGAATGGCATTCTGTCGTAAACTCCAAAGCTCGTTCCCGTTCAGCTCATTTGCATACAAAACACCGCCTCCATAGCTCCTTATAAGGCAACTGGTGACGCAGCTGTGTGAAATGGAATGGAGGAAGTGCTTTGCGAGCCGCGTGATTACGAAACCTAGCGTCAGTCAGTGCCAATCAGAGAGCGTCTCAGAGAAATGCGGCTAGGTTTCGTAATCACGCTTGCGCCCATCAAAACTAGATTAGATTAATGTATTGGCATCATATACAGCTCGCGGTACACATCTGCCGCAGCACGCGCACACACACAGACACACACACACACACACGCGTGCAGTACTGTATATGAATGAATGAATGACATATAATATATATAGCCTACGGCGGGCGTAATGAATGAACGCAGTATGGCTTATTATTCCACAATTAAGCCTATAGGCTACTGTTCATTCGTAGGCGCACACAAGACTTGTTATGGAATGTTAATGCAGTCTATTTCCACCGATTAGCTTTAGTTCTTATTTATTTATCCACTGTCATTTCAGTGTTGGTGTATAGGCTATATAGTGTATTTCAATATAAGTTTAATTGATTAATGATATATTCGAAGGAATGCAGGTTTATAGCTATATCAACCCCCTCCAATGTACAGTAAATGACCAAGTATGGTTTTGTCAATATTCCAATGTACAGTTTTGCTTGTACAGTGTAAGTCTATCCCCCACCCACCCCTACCCAACCTCCTCCAACAGTTTCTACGTCAAATGTACTCTCTTTTCTGGACTCTTTTTGTATCACAAACAGTACTGTATTTGCAAATCTGGTATGTCATAAATGTATAGAGATGTAGCAGTATCTATCTGTGTCATGTGTGTCATATATGTTATGATGAATTGAAAATGGGGGACCCTGATGTAAACAAGACGAAATTCTTTCTCTGGTCTGCATCCCCTTATGTAATTGAGCTGTACTGTATACTGTACCCATTCTGCAATCTGTTAATAAAGTTATCAATCAATCAAACAAAGGTCTGTCCCATTGTATACCAATCAATGGGATACATTGCATGTTGACCTGCATTCTTTCAAATGTATATAATTAATCATTAAAACAGATGTATAACAAATAAGAAATACAAATTCCACAGAAGGCATTAAATTATTATTATTTTCAATCATTTCACAATAATTGCATAATTGTGTTTGAATATCTGAGTAATTATTTGTCCAAAATAGCTGGTTCAGATATGGTTAATCCAGCTGCCCTGTGATCAGATGAATCCATATTATTTATTTTTCCGACATCAAATTCGTAATTTCTTATTGTACAAATATTGTCATATTTATTTTAATTATGATTAAGTAATTAATTCCAAGGAGGCCTGTAGCGTTGACGTGAAGGAATCACTATGAGAACACAGTCTGTCAAGTTGTAATAAAGTTTTAAATTAGTCAATCAATCATGAGATTTGATCGTGGGCTGAGAGCATATTTAAGTGTGCTCCTCAGCACTCTTAGATCTGCTCTCAAATAAGATCTCAGGAAAATTTGAGGACTCCCACTCCCAGCCCTAATATGTCTTAAATAGGCCAAAGACGAAATATTTTGTCGTAACTTCGTTCGAGAATGAGACCCATTATCTGTACGGCCGAATCACCTTCTACCAAGTGAGCCTAACGTTGGTTTGTGAGTGAGTGAGCGAGCAAAAACCTCAGTATATGAGGTGTTTTTGCGTACAAATTGATGAGCATCATTGCAAAAGTAAGGCTGGTTTTTATTTTTTGTAGATAGGAGGTTTTCACCTGACAGAAGCGTACTCGCTTCCAGTACCTCAACATTGTGCAAAGTGCTTTTGGAATTGACTTTTAAAGGATCCCCCTTGAAGTACATCCCTTGATGATAGACCTCAAGATGGGCCTCCTCAAAACCTGATGAAAATGTTAAATTATGTGGAAGACATGAACACAAGCTATAGCATCACAGCATCGCTTTGGAGGAATCTACTGAGGAATCTGAGTATCGAAACGACCGTATTTAAATAACCTTTCTGGAGCATTTCTTAACTTAACTATCATTGCTCTGCAGGTTTACGCTGGTGGTGAATTGGGCGTTGTGTTTCAACCCCAGCCTGGTGTGTATTTGTGTATTTTACGTGCACTCGCCGTGTTCGTGTGGGTTTCCTCCAGGCACTCCGGTTTCCTCCCACACCATAAAAAGACATGAATGAATGAATGAATTAAAATGGACACCACAGCTACATTGGACCAGGCACAGTGGACAGACCAGATGTGTTGTTTGTGTGTTTATAGCACGAGTGCTAGTTTTCAACACCAGTCCATTGAGGCTTTTCTAAAAGATAGAATAAAATGAACAGTATAATACAGAACAAATCAGAACAAATAGTTACCAGAACAAGAGTCCATGATCAAAACAACAAAACCAGTCCACGTCTACACATGCTTTGAATTCAGCCATACTTTGAGTCCTCTGTTGAAGACGTTGGCATTGGACTCCAGTTTTAAGCCAGTAGGCAGAGAGTTCCATAAGTTTGCCCCTTTAACACTTTCAGCGCCAATCACGTTATCTCGCCAACGGTTGAGCGCCAAAACCAGAGAAAAGTCAGGTTTTCGATTGTTTTCTCTTTTATTCAATTTTAATATTCGATAGTCTCACGGACCTCGGTGTATCATTGGGACTCATTCTGAGACCTCGAGAATGCAATGCTGGCCGAATCCTGCTAGGTGGCAGTATCGCCTACCCTTTGAAACCTTACTGTGTGTTACATGCACATACCGCTCCATGACTCAGCTTCCAGGAATTAGCCCGGATCACTCTGAAACTATACAATATTCACCACGGGATAACATGCAAACGTATACATGAAACATTTTTGGACGAAAGATAGTGACTGTCAAATGAGCCATAGTATTGTCTCCATAGCTATAATATAGAATATAGATAGGGCGGCTACGTGGCGTAGTGGGCAAGGCGCTCACCACGAAATCTGGAGACGCTGGGCTTGCCTGTTCGAGCCCAGCGCTCCACATTTGCTTTCAGTTTAGCTGGTCGTCCGTACTAATACACATTGGCCGTATTAGGGGGTGGGAAACTGATGGGTGTGGATCGGGCGTTGTGGACAGCGACTCCTACAGGTCGGTTGGTGCGCCTGCGCAGTAGAATCAGGAAGTGTCGGGGGCAGCGTGAGCCTCCCGCGCGTTACTCCTCGCCACTGAGAGATCGAGCTGCGCAGGTGAAAAGATGCGACTGCTGTTACCTCAAGTACCAGAGGGGACTTGTGCTATGTATGACTTAGTCCACATTGCAGCCGGCTTGTGGAAGGCAAGAAACAGCGTTTGTGACAGGGGAGGGTTGAATTGGATGATACGAAATTGGGATGGGAGAAAAATATAGAAAATGGGAGAAAAAGTTGATAAAAAAATATATAGATATATAGAATATAGATATAGCTCTGCAAACATTGTGATGCACTATGAAAATGCATATCTTTTAACACATTGGTTGCCAGCAGGGGGTGCGCGATTTATCGCTTGAGTGCCACCACTCACCACATTATGGCTATGTGTCTAATACGCCCGTCGCTTATCAATGACTTGCTTGCAGTCAACATATATGAAACGGATTGTTTTTTCATCAGTACATTTCCGTTTTATACCGTTTTGAATACGAGTATAGTTTTGGAGATTTCTAGGAGGAAAAAAAGATTCTGCGATAATAGCTCTTTAGTGGAATACACACAACACGTTGTCATTTTCTGGCTGATTTATGAATCGTTTTCAAATAAATGCTAGATTATCGATAGTATATGTGTACTTATGCATGCTAGAGGAGCGGGCTGAAAAATCGATTATCTATGTCCTGCCTGGCGCTAACGTTACGCACACATACATACACACATAGGAGACACGTTGTGAACGCTGTGAAAAAAAACTCTGATTAACCCAATACTGGTAAAATAAAGTCCTTACCTCACATCAGATGTTCTGCAAAAAGATTAATAATATCTTCGACATAATCGACGCGTCTTCCAGTGCCCTCAGTGGATGCAATAGTGTCAGGTTACATGCCTCAGAAGTAAAATGTGGAGCCCGGAGTTTTTTTTTCTGATGCATTCCAATCGACTCCATTCCAATGGGTGCAATACCATTTTCTGTGTTAAAGCGTCGCTCATTGACCACAGAGATGGGGATACACGCTGGCGCTGAATGAGTTAACGGAGAAGGCAGACTGTCCAAACGAACTCTTGCACATGGGAACAGTACTGGAAGCTTATGTGTTTAATAATATGGTTTGCGAGGTTTGAGGCTGTGAATAACAACACCAGCCTACAAACCACTGCAATTGAGGGGGGGCCACTGCCAATGGAGACTCAGTGTTCAGGATAACAGAACATGAGGTGAGGAGGACCTTTAAGAAAGTGAATATCAGGAAGGCAGCAGGACCGGAAGGTATCCCCGGCCGCGTCCTAAAAGTCTGTGCCGACCAACTGGCCCCGGTATTCACTGACATATTTAACCTGTCCTTAGAACAGGCTGTCATCCCCACCTGTCTGACGAAGTCCACCATTATCCATGTACCCAAAAAATCCAAGCCTGCTTGCCTCAACGACTACCGCCCTGTAGCTCTCACCTCCATAGCCATGAAGTGCTTTGAGAAGCTAGTGAAGGGCTACATCTGTTCCTCCCTCCCCATCAACCTGGACCCCCTGCAATTTGCATACCGCCCCAACAGGTCCACGGAGGACGCCATAGCCCATGTGCTGCACACAGCAGCATCACACCTGGACAAGAGGCAGGGGAACTATGTGAGAATGCTATTCATCAACTACAGCTCAGCATTCAATACCATAGTCCCCTCCAAACTCATAGCCAAGCTCAGGGACCTGGGCTTGAACTATGACCTCTGCCAGTGGGTCTTGGACTTCCTGACGGGCAGACCCCAGGTGGTGAGAGCAGGCAACTGCACCTCCTCATCCATCACTCTCAACATAGGGGCCCTCCAGGGCTGTGTTCTGAGTCCCCTCCTACTCCCTGTACACACATGACTGTGTGGCACAGCGGAACAACAACACAATCATCAAATTTGCTGACGACACAGTAGTGGTGGGCCTGATCTCTGCAAACGACGAGAGGGCCTACCTGGAAGAGGTAAAGGTTCTAGCGGGATGGTGTCAAGAGAACACCCTCTCCCTGAACATCAGCAAAACAAAAGAGATGATTGCTGACTTTAGGAGGTCGGGGGTCAGGGACTACAGCCCCCTCAGCATCGACGGGGCACCGGTTGAGAGAGTGAACAGTTTTAAGTACCTCGGAGTCCACATATCCGAGGACTTGACATGGACCACACACATTGACAGTGTTATCAAGAAGGCACGACAACGCCTCTACTTCCTTAGGCGCCTAAGGAAGTTCAAAGTGAGCCAGAAGATCCTCAAGAACTTCTACTCATGCACAATAGAGAGCATCCTGACTGGGAATATCACCTCCTGGTTTGGGAATAGCACGGCATAAGACCGTAGCAGGCTACAGAGAGTGGCCCATTCAGCCGAACGCACAATTGGAGGGGGGCTTCCCACTCTCCAAGACATTTACAACAAGCGCTGCATGGGTAAGGCTAAGAGAATAATCAAAGACCCCAGCCACCCAAACAACTGCCTCTTTGAACTGCTGCGGTCAGGCAAGCGATACCGGAGTCTCATGGCAAGCACAGAGAGACTCAGAAGGAGCTTCTACCTCCAGGCCATCAGGATGCTCAATGAACAATGAACAATAACAGACCATCAAATACACCCACAACACACACATCCACACGCACACACTCACTTTAAATAAACAACACACTGTAGCACCCACTTTACCCACTTTTAAACACTAACACACTTTATATTTATTGGCATCAATCTCATGCACCTCATTGCACCACACCACCACAAGGTGGCACCACAAGCTAAGCTATACCTCACCATTCTACACTGTACTGTATAGAAGCTGACTGTATAGACTGTACAGAAGTATAGACTGTACATATACTGTATGTATATTGAATTTTTTTGTTTTGTTTACGTACTTGACTTTCTATTTTATACTTATATTAAACTATTTTATACTATCTTGTTATTTTATCTAGCACACTCTCAGGAGCAAAACAGAAAGAAGCCTTTCATGCAAAAGTATTCTGTATTTCTGTATGACAACTAATAAAGAAATTTGAAACTAATAATAATAAATTGTATTTGTATTGCACTTTTCATTCACTAGGATCCCAAAGTGCTACAGGGTTAAAACATAGTTAAAAGAATAAAATAATTATTAATAATAATAAAATAAAATACAGAATAAAAATAAAATTTAAATAGAACATATTTAAAAACATAGTATTAACAGAAAATTTAAGACAACAGCACAAGAAAAATTAAAGGGGAACTATCTTATAAATGGCCTTTTTCAGTGTTTAGCATTGTTTCCTGGCTATGTGGACTTATATTAATAGGATCTATGTCTCTAATTCTCATATTGGCGCATTCTTCCAATTCTCCTCTCACAATATTCACTGAACTGAGTCATCTGAAAATGTGCATATCTGTGATGTCAGAGATTTCTCAGCTGCATAATAATGTGGCAGTTGGTGTGGCAGTTGGCACCAGGCCACACAGTGGTTGGAACCCAGCCTCAAAACGGCTTAAGATCTTGAGGTAGAAAAATGCTGTTTTTGAGTACTTGATTAGAAATACAAAACAATGAATTTTTTGGGAAAAAAAACTTACAGAGGTGTTCCATAGACTCACAGGAATTGTGTAAAAGTGCCCAAATAGTGAAAGAAATAGTAAAATAGTTCCCCTTTAAATGACAAGAAACAAAAGAAAAAGCTAGCAATCAAAGGCCTTTTGAAATAGATAGGGTTTCAGGCCTGCTTTAAAAGACGCCAGGCTCTGTGGTGCCCTCAGCTGGATGGGGAGGCTGTCCCACAGGCGTGGTGCAGCCGAGCAGAAGGCTCGGTCACCCATGTTGCAGAGCCGGGTACTGGGGACCCGAAGGAGCAGGCTACCTGCAGATCTGAGGGTACGGGTGGAGGATTGTGGAGTGATGAGTTCCTGTAGGTAGAGGGGTGTACAGTATGTCCGTTTATGCAGTTATGGGTGAGCAGCAGGATTTTGTAGTTGATCCGGGATGAGACAGGGAGCCAATGTAGTGAGTGGAGGATGGGGGTTATGTGCTCGTGTTTACGGACCCTCATCAGGATCCTGCTATAGCTCCAACGTCCAGAAAATAAAGATGAGACATGATTGTGCAAACATTTAAAATCTAGTCTAATATTACAGAAAATTACAACATTTTCAAACGTGAAAAGATTGTGCTTACTCAACATGCGTGCTCGGTATATACTCCTGCCATTGTCCTTGACCAAGGTACTGGTACACAGTAAATTTCGCAGAGTAAATTTGACTCAAACTGAGTACATTCGACTCAAACTGAGTAACATTTTATTCAATTTGAGTAAAAAATTCAGTTTGAGTAAAATGTACTCAGTTTGAGTAAAATTTACTCAGTTTGAGTAAAATGTACTCAGTTTGAGTAAAATTTACTCTGCGAAATGTACTGTGTATCAGAAGTGGAATTGGTCCAGGGGGGGCTGGACTGTGGCCGCCCACTGCTCCTCGAGAGTTAGGATGGGTTAAACAGGTATGCAAGGAGGACAGCTGCTGGAGACTGAAAAAAAGAAAGATGGAGTTGTGCGGGCATGTTCTGAGAGGATCCAGCGACGTCTGTGATTGGAGCGTAGTGAGAGGCGGAGTCACAGAGTTGAAGAGAAGAAGTGGGGACAGAATGAGTTTGAGAGTGATAGGCAACCTTCGGAACGAAGAAGCCACCTGATGATGATGATGATGATGATGAAACACAGAGGATCCAATCCTGGTATATGTACATGTACTTGGAATGGAACACGCCAACATTATGGGAAATGTGCTTACCGTCGTCCTTTAATATACCGAATACATTATATCTCATTTTCCCTTGGGTTTTACACATACGTACTATGTTATATCCTGGTACCAGGCGCTGTTACTTTCACCTTGTGTTTCCCAGACACAAGCACTCAGTCAGATGTAAAACCTGTTCAACTCAAACCGAATACTGCAGCTCAGAACGGCAAAGCTATTATCGCAAAAAATAAATCACGCTTCATATGGATTTATTTCAATAGGGTTTACACTTTTTTTAACCGATTATCAGTTCAGTTGAAATGAACAATAAAGAGCGACATCAGTATTACGTTACATTCACTTGTAGATCAATCATGTCAAACCTGTTTCAGTCCAATACAAATTGTGTGGTTTAACAGCATTTGTAATTCTGATCATTCATTCTGTAACTGAGGGGTACAATTCCCTGACTGTATTACTAGATATGATACTTACTACCACTACCTTTGTACTTAATATTCGGCCACCCAGTACACGGCATAAATATATTATCATGAACACTCTCACGTAGATGAAACGGATCCAACACAAATGTACGAATTAGAAACAGGTCTTTATTTCCTACACAGCGATGGTGTGTAGAATAAGCACTTAATCACTTAATTACATTTATGAATTGAAATAGTATGCACTTTTATGGCAAGGAGTATTCGTCGGTATATCAATAGAGAATGTCCAATCTCTGAAGGCGCAGGTGGTAAATATACGACCTGGAATAGTTAAGGAATAACAGCAATGATACTTTAATGATTATAAGGCTGGATACACTAAGGGGGGGTTAATCCGGTCGCTTGTAAGCCGACAGGAGTAGGAGGGGGGGGGGGTAGAATCCAGCTGCCTCGTCCGGCCAAGGGTATCCCAGGTGAACCCACAGTAGTGCCGTTCAATGCGCCGGCGATCCTTGGACCACAGATGAAAGCAGGTGGACTCTTTGTGGGCCGGCTCTCTCCGGTCCACGGGGGAGAGACGTGAAGAGACCTCGTCTTGCAGAGCGTCTCCTCACCTTGCGTCCTCTCCAGGGGGGGGGGTTCCAACACACGGCAGTGTCGGGGGTCTTTATCCATGGAATAATCAAAGTATCCAAAGCATAATCCGTGCCTGGGAAGGCGGGCTGTCGTCGGTAGAATAATCCGGTATACAGGTCCACTCGCTCGTCGGCTCTGGGGCTCCTCGGGTGCAGCTTCACATAGGGTCAACCACCCTGGGTAAGCAGCCAGTTCTCTGCCCGAAACGATGGGGTACTGACTACGGTAGTATTCTCACCGCACGAAGCACTATATATTAACAGACTATTATTAGCTTAATAGACTACGTCCAACTCGACGATATAGTGCCAAATATGACTATTCAAATATTAATATACACGATGTCTCAATACCGATGGTAGGCGAACTTGGCCTTACTCCCACACGTGGCGTCGCGGGGAGGCTTTACGTCTGTGACTCTATTGGAGGGTAAGAAACTGGACTGAAAAGAAAGTCCTACTTTAGTAGCGCAGTATATATACGCACTATGAACAAATAGTCCCATTAGTGGTGCGGTAGCCAAATTCCTACGCGGAACTAGGACTTGTTCGTACATGTCGAGCGGTACGTTTGAACTGGGTCTGAGGGGTATGGCAGCCTGGCACCAAGGTCTCGACCAATAGTAGAATGGAGACTATTATGGGATGTTCAGTAGGCTAGAATGGATATTCAATGCATATTGTACAAGGAATATACAAGGGATATCAGGGAATATTAGAGAATATACAAATACAATTAAATATATATATATAAATAAATATATATATTCGGTTTAATCTGGCCCTTCACAACAGCCACCCCCAGAATAGGTCCCAGACCTAATCAGTTAAACAGAGACAGATTAATCGCGTTGTCTATTTACACATAAGGGTTTGCTGTAGGGGTCAGTCAACTTCACAAAGTCATAGGGTTGTAGGGTCATGGTCATCATCGATTGTGTCTGGGAGTCGAGGCAGTTCTATGAGCCTCGCCACGGGACGGGTGTAAGTGCGACCCTGGACGAGCACTTCAGCTGCTCGGACCTTGCCGTCGGCACCGGTGATCACTTTGCTTACGCGGCCGGCCGGCCACATAGCTCTGGGCAGTGATTGATCAATAATCATGACGACTGTTCCTTCTGTCAAATTGTCTCTCTCCTTTACCCACTTCTGGCGGGTCTGTAGAGACGGTAGGTAGTGCAGTAGGAAACTGTTCCAAAACTTGTCGGCTAATACTTGGCTGTACCTCCACATTCGTCGGCCGTTCGCTTCTTCAGGCCGGTACATTGTCTGTGGTAATGCAGGATCTAGCCGCCCCATCAGGAGTGTGTTGGGGGTAACTGGGTCGATATCCGCCACATCACTGGAGACATATCCGAGGGGCTTCGAGTTAAGTACTCCCTCAATCTCCGTGAGGACTGTTTCTGCTCCTGCGTGATGTACATCCTCATCGTATTTCTTTATAATCAGCTCTGTGACCTTGTGTCGGCTGTTCAATACGATCGGGTATTTAACGTCATCCGGTAGATTGGGGGCTCTGCGTAGGCGACCACCCACTCTGATGAGGGTGTGAGCGTCGCTCTCGGGGGCCAGATGAATTAATCTGCTGTCGGATGGGACGGGCTTTCCTCCCTGTAGACAGGCCAATTCATCTGGGAACGAGTCTCTCTGGGCTCGCTGCAGTAGAAGCAATTCTGCTTCCTCGTAGTTAGCTGCTGACATATCAGCGGGGGACTTGCACTCCGGGTGGTACCGCAGGAATGTTCTTTGTTGTGCACTCTCTATGGACGTGCAATCGTCTATGTTAGGGTCGGTGGAGGCTACGGTGCTCAATCCACAGAACACAGACTTCTTAATTTCCACCTCCTCTGGACTTGCTTCCCTCGGGATAGGCATGGGCCACTGTCCTTCCGGGAGTCTTAGGAATGCGGGGCCGTCACTGTAGACATTGCGACGGGTGAGGTCATCCAGGGGCATCCCCCGGGTGATGACGTCAGCTGGGTTCTGTTTTGTATCAACGTAGCGCCACTCTGTTTCTCCGGTTAACTCTTCGGTTAAGTCTTGAATCTCGGTGACTCTGACTCCCACGAAGACTTTGTACTTGCATGAGTCCGATTTGATCCAGGCGAGTACCGTCGTGGAATCTGACCACAGGATTGTTCTAGACACCGGTATGGTGAGCTCACGTTGGATGAGCGTGGCTAGGTGCGCTCCGGCTAGGGCTGCGCAGAGCTCTAGACGTGGGATAGATTGGTGCTTGCGTGGGGCTATTCTCGAGCGGGCGAGGACAAATGCTGTGTAGATCTCTCCCCCCTGGTCTTGGGCCCGCAAGTAGGCTACTGATCCGTATGCGACCTCTGAGGCGTCACTGAAGACGTGTAAGTCCATTTTACATGTCTCTGGCCTCACCGTGGGTGGGAAGTAGCTTCGGCGCATATTAACGCCTGGGAGTGAGTGGAGCTCCATCTCCCACTCTCTCCAGGTGGATGCAAGATGTGCGGGAATGGGGTCGTCGCCGCCCTGGTCCTTGTCCCACAATGCTCGTACAATCATTTTTGCCCTGGTGGTGTACGGTAGAATACATCCTAGCGGGTCATATTGTCGGGCGAGTGTTGTGTACACACTCCGTCTGGTGGTCGGCGCCGCCGCCGGCCTTCCCTGCTCCGTAGTCAGGGGCTTGTGTCTGTAGTGAAGCGAATCTGTTTTGAATCGCCACACCAATCCCAGGGTCATCTCCTGGGCTTCTCCCGGGATTGTAGCCATCCAGGTCTCGCTGCTGGCTGCCTTGTCCTCGGAGGAGAGGCTGCGCAGTACTTGCGGATCGCTGCTGGCCCACTGCCTGAGATCAAAGCCGCCTTTGATCAATGAGGCGCGGAGTTTAATCAGGAGAGCCTCGGCTTCTTCCTGGGTTGAAAGGCTTTGTAGACAGTTGTCTACGTAGAAGCTGTTCTTTACGCTGTGTCGGACCTCTTCGTCCGCTGCTGGGTCCTCTGCTACATGTTTCTGTAGTGCAAATGTCGCACAGCAGGGGCTGCACGTCGTTCCGAAGGGGAGGACTTCCCATTGGTAGATGGCTGGGTGCTCATCTCCTGGCTTCTCTCTCCATAGGAACCGTAACAGGGGCTTGTCCGCCTCTACTAATCTCACCTGCAGGAACATTCCTTTAATGTCCCCGCTGATGGCCACCTTTTCCTGGCGGAAGCGGAGTAGAACGCCGAGTAGGGAGGGGCCGAGTGTGGGACCGGGCAGTAACTCTTTATTCAGATTTTGGGATCCGATCTGGTAGCTGCAGTTAAATACTATGCGGTCTTTACCGTTGTGATGGACCTTGTGGTGGGGCACGTACCACGATTCAGTGGTCTGGTCAGCCTCTTTAATGTCCATCTTTGTGACGTGTCCCGCTGTGATGAGCTTCTCAATCTCAGCGCGGTATACACTCTCTTGGGCGGGGTTCTTGGCTAAGCGCCGCTCCGTGTTCAGCAGGTACCGTTCTGTGGCGTCTGTCTTGGCGTGGAAAGTAGGCATTCCTTCTCGCCGCAGGAGTGGCGTGGCGTATCTCAACACGCCGTTGACCGGGACTCTCTTGGTCCCTGTCTCGAGGAGGTGAATGGCGTAAATGTCATCTTTAGAGCGAATGTCTTTCTTTCCGTTCTTAAAGGGCATTTGTTCCAGGGTCCATAGCCGCTCTACGTGTTGCAGGAGTGCGGTTTCTCCCTCTGTGACTCGGGAGTGGAGACATCTAGTGGCTGTACTTCGGTTGAGAGATTTGGCGAGCGGGCCTTGGAGAGTCCATCCCAAACGGGTCTCGACTGCTGCAGGACAGCCTCGGGGTCCGGTATGAACCCGGTCTATCGGGACAATGAGGTCTGCATGGTCGGAGCCTATCAACAGGGTCGGCATAGCATTGTCTATGAGCGGGATCGGTAACTTGCGCAGATGTGCATATTTCTCCATCAGCTTGGCGACGGGGTATGTGTACCGCGACAGTCCTATTTCTTGGCTGGTGAAAGCGTCTGTAATCTGGTACCGTCGCTCAGGCTGGCCGCTTGCTGCGATAGAGAATGAGACATTCTCGCCCTTTATCGTCTTCAAATCTCGTCTTATTGTCCGAATTGTCATTTGGGTTTCGCTTCCCCGCAGCCCTAGCTGGGCCGCAGCGGAGGCGAGCAGAAGGGTCTTCTCGGACCCGTCATCGAGGACGGCGTAAGTGTCCAGGACTTTATTCTGGTAGCTTAGTGTCACACGCACTACTTTTAGGAGTACTCGGGCTCCACTGCTGCTGGCGGGATCGATGTACATGACGCTCGCTTTGCTGCTGGATGGTGCGGGTGAAGGGCGCCGTCTGTTACTGTCGTGAAGTATGTCCAGATGGGCTCCATCGCACTTGGTGCACCTTTTCTTTAAGCGGCATTCGGCTGCCATGTGTGAGCGCGCACAGCGAAAGCAGCGCTTGTTGGACTTTATCCATTGACCTGCTTCCTCCGCGTTCAGCTTGGGGAAGGAGTCACATTGCGCTAGCCAGTGTTCTTTCTCACAGTAGGGGCACACTATCTTCCACTTCTCCGTTCTGGAGGGGGTACTGTGGCTCCTGCTGCTCGGTACTGACTCCGATTGGTGCATCACAGTCACCGATCTTCTTCCATCATTTAGTCGTCTGGTTCCTTCTCTGGAGCCAGGGGTGCTCCGTCCGAATGTATCTAGCCGTAGGCTGCTGACTTCTCTCGCCAGGAAGTCTGCTAGATCGAGGAGGTTCGGTTCGGGGCCATTCGGGTCTCTGTGGTCCCTCTGCCGCCTAAAGCGCTCCTGACGAGCGGGCGGCAGCTTCTCCAGAATCCTTTCCACATTTGAGTTGGCGTAAAGTTCATACTTCCCCTTCTCTCTTTGCGCTCCCAACATCCCTACCAGGGACTGCACTCTGATGGACAGGTCGTCCAGTGCTCGATTGTCTATTGCTGGGGGTAAGCGGTCGATGTGTCGGATCTCCTGGATCACGTAATCCCATATGCGCCCATACCTCTGGTCCAATGCTACCAGCGCTGCTGTGTATGGGGTGGTGGAAGTCGCGTAGGCGAGCGCTATATTATGTGCGCGGGGCACCTTTAAGTGCTGCAGTAGGATGGCGTATTTGTGGCGTTCATCCAATACATCCACCAACATGGTCTCCAGACACATGCGGAGTTCTGTATACTGGGCCCGGTTCTCTTGGGTGAAGTCGGGTACCATAGGCGTGCCAATGTATGACGCTGACTGTGGATACATCGGCGAGCGTTGGGGGAGAGGCCTCCTAGGCGAGTCTCCTCCCGCTCCTTGGTATGGGCTGGTACCGGCAGTGTACCATGGCCCGCTTGTCCAGGTGCTGTTCCTCGGTGCGGGTCGTGCGTCGTGCTCACCCGTGTATAGAGTCGGGGGTCTGTAGCGCAGCTCCGCGGGAGTATAGCCTGGGCTGTACCGGACCTCCTGGTCCGGTAGAGTACTGTGCTGTCTTCGGGCGTGGTTCTCCTCCTCTTCCTCTTCGTCTTCAGTTAGGTCATCCAGTGCTTGTAGTCTCTGGTTTAGCCTCTCCACAGGATATGCTGCTCCTTCCCGGTTGCTAGGTCTCGCTTGGACCGGTGGGGGGAGGTGGTCTGTGGGGGGTATAGACCTCGTCTGTTGGTCAAGTTCAGGGTTGTTTACTCGGCTAGGGGATGCCGCCCTGGAGGTGTGTCTAGACGAGTTCCTGGAGCCTCTGGCGGAGGGAGAGGGTGTTGTCCGTCTGATCAGCTGTTCTATTAGTTGCGACTGCTGTCTGTCGCGCGCTGCGTCCCGTTGAGCACCGGCTCGTTCTCGGGCCACATTCTCTTCCATCTGAATGCGTCTTATTTCTAGACGTATCTGCTCGTGTTCGCTTCGCTGCTGGATCTGCAATCGATCGCGTTCACCCTGGAGTCTATCGCGTTCAGTAGAGGCTTTCAGGCTGACGAGGAATGCCTGCTGTAGGGTCCTCTCTGCCTCGCTGGGAGAAGGCGGTTGTATAGGGGAGCCTTCCCTCGGGGTACTCCTTGCGGAGCCTTGGAGCTCTATCTCCACGGTGCTCTCCCCGTCTTCTTCCGTGCCGAGTTCTCTCTCGGTAGCGTTGTATTCCTCCCGGGACTCATCGGGGACTACTTCTTCAGTACTGGCGGGGTGTGAAGTCATGTCTGGTTCCCACTGGTCCCCACCGTGAACTTGGTCAGTTACATTAGAGCCCGTAGGGGCCTCTATGGTCGGGGTAGTCTGGGCGTTGGGGTTAGACATACTTTTACTTTCTAGTTTTACCGCGTTTACTGTTAGTAGAAGACTAGGTTGTTGACTGACAGCGTAAGCCTCTAAGTACTGAGGGAGCCGTCGTTCGCGCTGCGGGCGTTGGTTAGGAGGATCGTTTCATGGAGTGTTCATCATAGGCCATTTCAATATTAATAACACTATATTAATATTACACTGATTACCATCCGGCTCGAAGGACCAATTGTAACTGAGGGGTACAATTCCCTGACTGTATTACTAGATATGATACTTACTACCACTACCTTTGTACTTAATATTCGGCCACCCAGTACACGGCATAAATATATTATCATGAACACTCTCACGTAGATGAAACGGATCCAACACAAATGTACGAATTAGAAACAGGTCTTTATTTCCTACACAGCGATGGTGTGTAGAATAAGCACTTAATCACTTAATTACATTTATGAATTGAAATAGTATGCACTTTTATGGCAAGGAGTATTCGTCGGTATATCAATAGAGAATGTCCAATCTCTGAAGGCGCAGGTGGTAAATATACGACCTGGAATAGTTAAGGAATAACAGCAATGATACTTTAATGATTATAAGGCTGGATACACTAAGGGGGGGTTAATCCGGTCGCTTGTAAGCCGACAGGAGTAGGAGGGGGGGGGGGGGTAGAATCCAGCTGCCTCGTCCGGCCAAGGGTATCCCAGGTGAACCCACAGTAGTGCCGTTCAATGCGCCGGCGATCCTTGGACCACAGATGAAAGCAGGTGGACTCTTTGTGGGCCGGCTCTCTCCGGTCCACGGGGGAGAGACGTGAAGAGACCTCGTCTTGCAGAGCGTCTCCTCACCTTGCGTCCTCTCCAGGGGGGGGGGTTCCAACACACGGCAGTGTCGGGGGTCTTTATCCATGGAATAATCAAAGTATCCAAAGCATAATCCGTGCCTGGGAAGGCGGGCTGTCGTCGGTAGAATAATCCGGTATACAGGTCCACTCGCTCGTCGGCTCTGGGGCTCCTCGGGTGCAGCTTTACATAGGGTCAACCACCCTGGGTAAGCAGCCAGTTCTCTGCCCGAAACGATGGGGTACTGACTACGGTAGTATTCTCACCGCACGAAGCACTATATATTAACAGACTATTATTAGCTTAATAGACTACGTCCAACTCGACGATATAGTGCCAAATATGACTATTCAAATATTAATATACACGATGTCTCAATACCGATGGTAGGCGAACTTGGCCTTACTCCCACACGTGGCGTCGCGGGGAGGCTTTACGTCTGTGACTCTATTGGAGGGTAAGAAACTGGACTGAAAAGAAAGTCCTACTTTAGTAGCGCAGTATATATACGCACTATGAACAATTAGTCCCATTAGTGGTGCGGTAGCCAAATTCCTACGCGGAACTAGGACTTGTTCGTACATGTCGAGCGGTACGTTTGAACTGGGTCTGAGGGGTATGGCAGCCTGGCACCAAGGTCTCGACCAATAGTAGAATGGAGACTATTATGGGATGTTCAGTAGGCTAGAATGGATATTCAATGCATATTGTACAAGGAATATACAAGGGATATCAGGGAATATTAGAGAATATACAAATACAATTAAATATATATATATAAATAAATATATATATTCGGTTTAATCTGGCCCTTCACAACACATTCAGTACTCTGCCTCGGGTTCAGTGCATAAAACAAACTGGAATAAGATAAACTATGCGTTTGTCTTAACAGTGAGTTGATGTACTGTGTTATTATAGTGTTGGCTCACATGATACCCTGCACATTGCAACATTGTTTATTGCTCAGTGTCAGAATCCGTGGGGGGAAAACTCTGATTTGCACATTTGACATTATTTCCCAAGTTCAAACCCCAGCGGAATATCCGACTTCAAAGTGTCGGCTGAACTCGGCGGCCCACAGCAACAGAGGAAGACCGCAGAGGAAGATCACAGGCGAGCATCGAGCAGGATAATTTGGTCTCTCGAAAGTTGAGAGACGTTGCCTCTTCTTATCTAAGCCGTTCCGTTAATAAGTCATTAGGCCTTATCTTTTATTTAGTAAATGTTTTGGCCAAAACTGAAGCTGTTGGAAAATACTATGTGTTTATAATACCATTATGTAACACTTTGAGATTAGCTTTTTAAAATTAAAATGACAAATTATTGTTATTATTATTATTATTATTATTATTATTATTATTATTATTATTATTATTATTATTATTATTATTATTATTATTATTATTATTATTATTATTATTATTATTATTAATATTAATATTATTATTATTATTATTATTAATCTAATCTAATAATATTATCATACCTTACAGGGAACACAAAGTCTATGGCAGCAACATGTAGGGTGACCAAATCCATATGATCCAAATGCAGGACAGCGTGTCGATTTTGCGGGACATTTGTTGAAATTGCGGGACAGTAATGAATATGTATACAATAATCATGTTTACATAATGTATTCATTTTGATCAAAATATAAGCATTTAATGTATTAAAAACACAATAGTGTTGTGTCTTAATTGCTTATTATACTCATGATCACTGTATAGAAGAATACCATGCAATCCAACATGCTGTTAAATTACCTACCGACTCCTAGAGGTTATATGGCTATAGAGTTAAGATACATGTACCCTGTGATCTCTCTTGTAATGTGATACTGAAGTGCATACATGTATTACATTGTCTACAAATTACAATGGTAGTGGCTTCCTTGATTCTAAACCTGTGCAGAACACTACAAACATTTCATTTTTCATTCAATGATAATCTGACAAAATTGTACAATTATTAAAATGATAATACTTTTAATACTTATTTTTTTTTATCATATATACATTTAATTTTTTTTAAACTTTAAGGTTAAATGTAAATAGTTATATACAGGATGACTATATAATAACATGAGCATTAGTAGGCCTGTGTTATGGCCTCTAGAGTGTTATCCTCTAAGTGAAATACATATATACAAATGAAAACAGCAGTGAACAACAGGAAACAACTATATACTAAATATATCCTATGGGGAACAATAGGCTATAGGCTAAGCAAATGGCTGTAACACACCCTTCGCATTGCACGATTTGCGCCTCAAATATAGAAATGTGCCTCGGAAAGTTTCAGCACCATGGAGAGCACCATAGTGCCTAGTGCTTGAGGAATTTATATTTATTACTGGACCGTGCAGCTTCCAGTAGAGCCTTCTGACCAAGAGCATATTTAAAAAGCTGCACATGTGAGAGAGAAATTAGTTTTGACTTGTATTTCTCTCTTCACGATCTCCACGCTGCATCTATTTCTCTGGTCCGTCCATGCGCCGGTTATGAGGGAGAACAACCTCTCTACGAACACATTCGTGACCGGGATGCTCAGGAAGAATGAAGCCAGCATGGGTCAGGTTGGGGGTCTGGATGTCCTTCAACAGCAGCACCCACTTCACTCCAACAGTCGCCTCCATCTCCACCACTTCCTTCTGACGTGGAACGATTAAACAAAACTCCTCATAGAGCGCATCCATGTCTAACATGCCGAGCGTGCAGGTCAGTGAAGCTGACGTTTCTCTTTAGAGACATGACAGAAAGAGCCTTCAGATAATTCTCATCTGAGAAATCAAACCATTTCTCGAGGTAGACGATGGCAGACCTGTAGAACGATGTGAAGTCTGCTCTGGTCTTTGCCGCTCTCGCATCAAGGAAGTGGCGGAGAAGGACACTGGCCTCTGTTCCAAAGAAGGAATCCGTGAGCCTTTGCTGGAGACAGTTTCCCCACGCAGGGTAGAGAGACAGCTAGCTAGTATGATCGCAGGCAGCCGCAGCATGAGTGGAGATACAGTTGTTGTTGTTGTTGTTGTTGTACAAGGCGCCAATAACAGCTTGCATTATATATAGTACCTGGCGCAAGCTGTTTATTGCCGCGCAACTTCGCGCCAGGTACTATATAATGCGCTCGTGCTGGTTAGAATATAGGCTATGTTACATAATGTTACGATGTAGTACTTGCGGTGCGTGCATTAGTGCATGTTTGGGGATTAATGAGAGGACAAAAACAATAATGATTAATAATAATAATAATAATAATAATAATAATAATAATAATAATAATAATAATAATAATAATAATAATAATAATAATTATTATTATTATTATTATTATTATTGTTTATTGAAATGCCGGACACTTATTGAAATGCGGGACATTTTTCTTCTGTTGCGGCATGCGGGACAGAGGGCTGAAATGCGGGACTGTCCCGCACAAATCGGGACGTTTGGCCACCCTAGCAACATGTATGGTAGCAACATCTTAAAATAAAATAAGGATGAGCAATGACATCATCTATTTATTGAAAGTTCCAGCCAAAAGAAAACCGGGGATGCAAGCTTTGCTAATTGTGCACCAAAGCTATGAAACCTATCTCTTCACCATAGAATTTTAATGCATTCTGCCACTTTGCACTCACTATATCCACACTGCGATTATTGCATTGTAAATGAGAGGTATTTTATTGTTGTGTATGCTGCTATTTGTATGCTCTTTCTCTTGTTTTATTTTCTTGTGTTGTATTGTTCTTGTCTGCATTGTTTTTATTTTGTCCATTTTATGCAAATTCTATGTCTATTTTACTGTGTTTTCAGCTGTGAAGCATTTGGACTGCAATTCTTGTATGAAAGCTGCTATACAAATGAAGTGTATTATTACTATTATTATTACTACATTAGGACATTCTGACATAATTCATTTTGGGTTCGAGACTGACATTACACTACATTACAAGAATAACACGCCCACTCTACTTTGCATTGCATCGTTTCCAGCAGACAATATCGCAACATTTCAACTTTTTAATAGTATACAGTACCTATGCCCTATAGAATAGTTAGTTCTGTTTTACTGAACATTTATTCAGAGACAAGAGTCAAATGTACACTGTGACTTAATTAAATTCCAGCAGTGTAGGAGGCAGAGAACTCTGATAAAAACGTTCTATATAATATTATTCTATAGTTAAAGAATGCATCTGGTAAGTAAAGATTGTTTTTCCTAAAAAACACAACTGTTACGAAGGATCAGATTAAACCGAATATATATATTTATTGCCTGAGATCCCATGTATAATATTTGTATATCGTTTGATATCCCTTGTATATTCTTTGTACATATACACGGAATATCCCTTTTACAGGACAGACCATAATATTCGTTCTCCTATTGGAAGCGATCCCCTAGGCGCCACGGCCATACCCCCCAATGTCTAGTTCAAAGTCACCGCCAAAGACATGCCTGGACATGACCGGCTCTGCGCAAGAATACGAGACAGAAATAAGGCTGGTACTAGATTGTTCACCTAACGTATAAATATGGCGCAGGTGGATACAGCAGTTAGTTAACCTAGAAACGTGTTACCCTCAAACGTTAAAGCCTTCATCACGAGTCAACGACCAAGTGAAGTGAGCAACCGTGCATCTAAATAGAGCACTTATAACCGCGTGCGAATAGGACAGTAAAAGTGTCAGAGCTTAGTGGAATAACGTCAAGTTCGACCTAGTTAATGTGAAGTACCGCGCACCGGAGAATCTACACCGGTGAATGCAGAGCCTTTTCCGGCTGGATTATTGCTTTGGTCCTGTGGCTGTTGGAGCGGAGGAGAATCGCCTACACCCACTACTGTGTGGGATTTACCCGTGAGGAACATCACTCGAGCCCGTCTCTGGGAGAGGCTGGCTGGCTTTCACCTATGCTGCACGCATACTTGGATTATAGCTGCTGCTTTCGTCTGCCGATCAAGGGAGTAATGTACCGCCTCCCGTAGCTGGAGCTTATTGATTCCCCGTTGATCCAGAGTTTGCATTCGAACATTCCTCCCCCCTGCTGGCTTACAACCGGTGGGAACCCCCTTAGTATCTCCCGCTGCCCTACTAGTGTACCATAGATATAATTCCTATGATACAGGTGGTATTCATTATCTCCTGCGTAATATTCTAATGGACTTAAGCTCTTGACCTATTCACGCACATTCTTCGCCTTACAAGCGCGACTCTAATTCTCAAGTAATGTAAGATAATCTTAGTGCTGCTAATAAATATTATTCTAACCCATATTTGTTGTGGAACCGTGTCATTGTGGAGGTGTTCATCTCATATACCTGTGTACTGTATGGCCAGTAGTAATGTACATAAGACAGTAGTGGTTTAATGATACCATACTTATTAATACAGTCAGGGAATTGTACCCCTCAGTTACAATTGGTCCTTCGAGCCGGAGGGTAATTAGCGTAATATTAATATAATATTAATATTAACATGGCCAATGATGAACACTCCACAAACGGTTCTCCTAAGCTAGATCGCCCGGAGCGCAGACGGCAGCCACCTCGTTACCTAGAGGACTACGCTGCCAGTCTACTACCTAGCTTTATACAGACGTTAAACGCGGAAAAAGCGGATAGTAAAAGTATGTCAAACCCTACCGACCAGGCGACCCCGCCAGTAGAGACCCTAGTGGGTTCTAACGTAACTGACCAAGCTCACGGGGGGGACCAGGAGGGACCTGACATGACTTTACCCCCCGCCAACATCGACGAGACAGTCCCCGGAGAGCTCCAGGATAAAGAAAACGCTCCAGGGACAGAACCCGACCCACTACCAGAAGAGAAGCGCGCCCAGGAGACGGACCTCGAGGCGCGCCCAGAGAACAGATCTCCAACGAGCACTGCCAGAAGCCGATCACCTCCGTCGGTGTCTTCCCCCAGCGAAGCGGACAAGATGCTGGCGCAGGCATTCATCGCCACCCTGGCAGCCTCCACCGAACGCGATCGACTTCAAGCGCAACAGACGAGCGAGCGCGAACAAGCTGCAGACCAACGAGAGCGCCTTCACGCACAACTCCAAGCGCAAGCCCTCAGTGAACGCGAACATTCTGCAACCGAGCGAGAGCGCTTCCAGGCGCAACAAAGGAGTGAAGACGACCGCATAAGACTGGAGACCAGACGCCTTCAGATGGAAGAGAACATTGAAAGAAGCCGCGCCGAGGCACAGCACGCCGCCGCCAATGCGCAGCGCGACGCCGCCAATGCCCAGCGCGAAGCAGCGCGCGACGCCGCCCATGCCCAGCGCGAGGCAGAGCGCGACCGGCTGCAGGCGCAGATGATGGACAAATTGATTGCCATGGCGACACCCCCTCTCTCCGCACGGAGCTCCCGGAGATCGTCACGACAAGGGTCTAGGACACATTCCCCTACCCGACCAAGCGACCCGGGACCCCGCCAACAGGAGGATCCTGTCCACGTCTCCGAACCCCCTCCCCGGCCGGTCCATACGAGACCCAGCAACCGGGAAGAACCGGACCACGCCGAGAGACTGAACAGAAGACTCCAGGACCTAGCAGAGGAAGAGGAAGAGGAAGAGGAGGAATGTCAAGCCGACCAGCAGCAACGTACTCTGGACCAGGAGGCCCAGTACAGCCCCGACTAGCAGCAACGTACTCTGGACCAGGAGGCCCAGTACAGCCCAGACGTCAGCCCCGAGGCACTGCGCTACAAACCCCCGACTCAACTCACGGGTGAGTTTGACGCACCGCCAGCCCCGAGGAACAGCACCTGGGTACCCGGGCTTCGGTACCCACCAAGTACCAGCCCAAGACGACACGCACAGGGAGACTCGCCTAGGAGGCCTCTCCCCCAACGCTCACCGATGTGCCAGCCATCCATGGCATCGTACCTTGGCACACCGACGTTCCCGGACTTCACACACGAGAACAGAGCACAGTACACAGAGCTACGAATGTGCTTAGAGACAATGATGTCCGATGTACCGGATGAAACGTACAAGTATGCTATCCTACTCAAGCACCTGAAGGTGCCCAGAGCGCACAATATAGCACTGGCATATTCCAACTCTACTACCCCATACACCGCGGCTCTAGTAGCCCTCGACCAACGTTATGGACGCATATGGGACTACGTGATACAAGAGGTGCGTGCATTAGTGCATGTTTGGGGATTAATGAGAGGACAAAAACAATAATGATTAATAATAATAATAATAATAATAATAATAATAATAATAATAATAATAATAATAATAATAATAATAATAATAATAATAATAATAATAATAATAATTATTATTATTATTATTATTATTATTATTATTATTGTTTATTGAAATGCCGGACACTTATTGAAATGCGGGACATTTTTCTTCTGTTGCGGCATGCGGGACAGAGGGCTGAAATGCGGGACTGTCCCGCACAAATCGGGACGTTTGGCCACCCTAGCAACATGTATGGTAGCAACATCTTAAAATAAAATAAGGATGAGCAATGACATCATCTATTTATTGAAAGTTCCAGCCAAAAGAAAACCGGGGATGCAAGCTTTGCTAATTGTGCACCAAAGCTATGAAACCTATCTCTTCACCATAGAATTTTAATGCATTCTGCCACTTTGCACTCACTATATCCACACTGCGATTATTGCATTGTAAATGAGAGGTATTTTATTGTTGTGTATGCTGCTATTTGTATGCTCTTTCTCTTGTTTTATTTTCTTGTGTTGTATTGTTCTTGTCTGCATTGTTTTTATTTTGTCCATTTTATGCAAATTCTATGTCTATTTTACTGTGTTTTCAGCTGTGAAGCATTTGGACTGCAATTCTTGTATGAAAGCTGCTATACAAATGAAGTGTATTATTACTATTATTATTACTACATTAGGACATTCTGACATAATTCATTTTGGGTTCGAGACTGACATTACACTACATTACAAGAATAACACGCCCACTCTACTTTGCATTGCATCGTTTCCAGCAGACAATATCGCAACATTTCAACTTTTTAATAGTATACAGTACCAAACCAGAAACCGTGGGTGGATAGCACTATTAGAGCAGCTCTGAACTCTCGTACCACCGCCTACAACCTGGGTAGAGAGTCAGGAAACATGGAGGAGTATAAGGCTTCAGTCTATACTCTACGCAAAGCAGTCAAACTTGCTAAGAGGACATATGCTGACAAACTGGAGACACAAATGGCACAAAACGACACAAGAGGATTATGGCAGGGACTGAAGTCAATAACTGACTATAAAGTCAGCGCCCCGTCAATGGGAAGCGACGACGCCTCCCTCGCGGACAAGCTCAACACCTTCTACGCTCGGTTTGGTGTAGACAGTGGCGCTGCTGGCTCTCCGGCTAGTGACGTCACTGGCGCGCCGGCTGTTGTGGAGGGGGGGGGGCAACCGCGAGGGGGGGGGGTCGCTCTCTCGTTGTCGGAACACAGTGTGAGAAGAGCATTTATGCAGGTGAACACCAGGAAGGCTGCTGGCCCAGATGGCATAACAGGACGTATACTCAAGACCTGTGCCAACCAGCTGGCCCCTGTGTTCACCGCCATATTTAATCAATCACTGGCGGAGTCAGTGGTCCCTGCCTGCTTCAAGAGGTCTACCATCATCCCTGTGCCGAAGAAACCCTCCCCAGCATGTCCAAATGACTACAGACCGGTGGCACTCACCTCTGTGGTCATGAAATGTTTCGAGAGGCTGGTCAAGGACCACATTTGTGCCTCCCTCCCCAGTGATATGGACCCTATGCAATTTGCATACAGGACAAACGGGTCCACCGACGACGCGGTCTCCCAGGTACTGCACAGCACCCTCTCGCACCTTGACCGTCAGAAGGGGGGCTATGTGAGACTGTTGTTCATTGACTACAGCTCAGCGTTCAACACCATAGTCCCCACCAGACTGGTGGACAAGCTGATCGAGCTAGGTCTGAGCTCCGCCCTGAGCGCCTGGGTACTGGACTTTCTGAGCGAAAGACCCCAGGCGGTCAGGGTGGGGGGTCAGACCTCCAACACCATCACCCTGAGCATCGGGTCCCCCCAGGGCTGTGTTCTGAGCCCCCTGCTGTACTCACTCTACACACACGACTGTGTGGCCAAGTTCAGCTCCAACTCCATAGTGAAGTTCGCAGATGACACGGTGGTGGTGGGGCTGATCTCGGACAACGACGAGAAGGCCTACCGGGAGGAGGTGGAGGTACTGGAACGCTGGTGCCAGGACAACAGCCTGCTCCTGAACATTGGCAAAACCAAGGAACTGATCGTGGATTATAGGAGAGGACAGCAGGAGACACACACACCACTGATGATAAACGGGGCTACCGTGGACAGGGTGAGCAGCTTCAAGTACCTGGGGGTCCACATCTCAGAGGACCTGACATGGTCAACACACATAGGCACAGTAGTAAAGAAGGCGAAACAGCGTCTCTACCACCTGAGACAGTTAAGGAAGTTCAGAGTATCGGGGAAGATACTCCAGTCCTTCTACTCAGGAGCTGTAGAGAGCATCCTGACCGGAAACATCACTGCCTGGTATGGAAACAGCACGGCACAGGACAAGAAGGCCCTACAGAAAGTGGTGCGCTCAGCCGAGCGTACCACGGGTATTGCACTACCCCCCCTGCAGGTTCTATACAACAAGAGGTGCAAATCCAGAGCCTGCAGGATAATGAAAGACCCTCACCACCCCAATAACAGCCTGTTTCAGCTGCTGAGGTCAGGCAGACGCCTGCAAATCCCAGCTACTAGGACAGAGCGGCTTAGGCTCAGCTTCTTCCCCCAGGCCATCAGAGCCATGAACAATGTACATTGAGTGCTCAGAACATTGAACTGTCCACACACAAGCACACATGAACACACACACGACACGCACACTGTGCACGCTCACACACGAGCAGCCACTTAACACTTTAACATGAGCGGGCACACACTCATGTCGCACACACGCACACTTATGGCCAAAGGAAAGGACACTTTAAATTAGAATAACAGGAACAGTGTATTGCACTACCAAAGCTAACTAGCATGTCACACATGCGCTGTAAATAACTATGTACAGATACCGAGATGTCACTCCATGTTACCTGCTATCTGTTACTGCACAATGTTGTTTCTTCTTTTGATTCTATTATATGTACCACTGTATTGCACATCGTTGCGGGCAAGACCACCCGCATTTCATTGTATACCTGTATGCCGTGACAATTAAAACTCTTGACTTGACTCTTGACTTACCTATGCCCTATAGAATAGTTAGTTCTGTTTTACTGAACATTTATTCAGAGACAAGAGTCAAATGTACACTGTGACTTAATTAAATTCCAGCAGTGTAGGAGGCAGAGAACTCTGATAAAAACGTTCTATATAATATTATTCTATAGTTAAAGAATGCATCTGGTAAGTAAAGATTGTTTTTCCTAAAAAACACAACTGTTACGAAGGATCAGATTAAACCGAATATATATATTTATTGCCTGAGATCCCATGTATAATATTTGTATATCGTTTGATATCCCTTGTATATTCTTTGTACATATACACGGAATATCCCTTTTACAGGACAGACCATAATATTCGTTCTCCTATTGGAAGCGATCCCCTAGGCGCCACGGCCATACCCCCCAATGTCTAGTTCAAAGTCACCGCCAAAGACATGCCTGGACATGACCGGCTCTGCGCAAGAATACGAGACAGAAATAAGGCTGGTACTAGATTGTTCACCTAATGTATAAATATGGCGCAGGTGGATACAGCAGTTAGTTAACCTAGAAACGTGTTACCCTCAAACGTTAAAGCCTTCATCACGAGTCAACGACCAAGTGAAGTGAGCAACCGTGCATCTAAATAGAGCACTTATAACCGCGTGCGAATAGGACAGTAAAAGTGTCAGAGCTTAGTGGAATAACGTCAAGTTCGACCTAGTTAATGTGAAGTACCGCGCACCGGAGAATCTACACCGGTGAATGCAGAGCCTTTTCCGGCTGGATTATTGCTTTGGTCCTGTGGCTGTTGGAGCGGAGGAGAATCGCCTACACCCACTACTGTGTGGGATTTACCCGTGAGGAACATCACTCGAGCCCGTCTCTGGGAGAGGCTGGCTGGCTTTCACCTATGCTGCACGCATACTTGGATTATAGCTGCTGCTTTCGTCTGCCGATCAAGGGAGTAATGTACCGCCTCCCGTAGCTGGAGCTTATTGATTCCCCGTTGATCCAGAGTTTGCATTCGAACATTCCTCCCCCCTGCTGGCTTACAACCGGTGGGAACCCCCTTAGTATCTCCCGCTGCCCTACTAGTGTACCATAGATATAATTCCTATGATACAGGTGGTATTCATTATCTCCTGCGTAATATTCTAATGGACTTAAGCTCTTGACCTATTCACGCACATTCTTCGCCTTACAAGCGCAACTCTAATTCTCAAGTAATGTAAGATAATCTTAGTGCTGCTAATAAATATTATTCTAACCCATATTTGTTGTGGAACCGTGTCATTGTGGAGGTGTTCATCTCATATACCTGTGTACTGTATGGCCAGTAGTAATGTACATAAGACAGTAGTGGTTTAATGATACCATACTTATTAATACAGTCAGGGAATTGTACCCCTCAGTTACAATTGGTCCTTCGAGCCGGAGGGTAATTAGCGTAATATTAATATAATATTAATATTAACATGGCCAATGATGAACACTCCACAAACGGTTCTCCTAAGCTAGATCGCCCGGAGCGCAGACGGCAGCCACCTCGTTACCTAGAGGACTACGCTGCCAGTCTACTACCTAGCTTTATACAGACGTTAAACGCGGAAAAAGCGGATAGTAAAAGTATGTCAAACCCTACCGACCAGGCGACCCCGCCAGTAGAGACCCTAGTGGGTTCTAACGTAACTGACCAAGCTCACGGGGGGGACCAGGAGGGACCTGACATGACTTTACCCCCCGCCAACGTCGACGAGACAGTCCCCGGAGAGCTCCAGGATAAAGAAAACGCTCCAGGGACAGAACCCGACCCACTACCAGAAGAGAAGCGCGCCCAGGAGACGGACCTCGAGGCGCGCCCAGAGAACAGATCTCCAACGAGCACTGCCAGAAGCCGATCACCTCCGTCGGTGTCTTCCCCCAGCGAAGCGGACAAGATGCTGGCGCAGGCATTCATCGCCACCCTGGCAGCCTCCACCGAACGCGATCGACTTCAAGCGCAACAGACGAGCGAGCGCGAACAAGCTGCAGACCAACGAGAGCGCCTTCACGCGCAACTCCAAGCGCAAGCCCTCAGTGAACGCGAACATTCTGCAACCGAGCGAGAGCGCTTCCAGGCGCAACAAAGGAGTGAAGACGACCGCATAAGACTGGAGACCAGACGCCTTCAGACGGAAGAGAACATTGAAAGAAGCCGCGCCGAGGCACAGCACGCCGCCGCCAATGCGCAGCGCGACGCCGCCAATGCCCAGCGCGAAGCAGCGCGCGACGCCGCCCATGCCCAGCGCGAGGCAGAGCGCGACCGGCTGCAGGCGCAGATGATGGACAAATTGATTGCCATGGCGACACCCCCTCTCTCCGCACGGAGCTCCCGGAGATCGTCACGACAAGGGTCTAGGACACATTCCCCTACCCGACCAAGCGACCCGGGACCCCGCCAACAGGAGGATCCTGTCCACGCCTCCGAACCCCCTCCCCGGCCGGTCCATACGAGACCCAGCAACCGGGAAGAACCGGACCACGCCGAGAGACTGAACAGAAGACTCCAGGACCTAGCAGAGGAAGAGGAAGAGGAAGAGGAGGAATGTCAAGCCGACCAGCAGCAACGTACTCTGGACCAGGAGGCCCAGTACAGCCCCGACCAGCAGCAACGTACTCTGGACCAGGAGGCCCAGTACAGCCCAGACGTCAGCCCCGAGGCACTGCGCTACAAACCCCCGACTCAACTCACGGGTGAGTTTGACGCACCGCCAGCCCCGAGGAACAGCACCTGGGTACCCGGGCTTCGGTACCCACCAAGTACCAGCCCAAGACGACACGCACAGGGAGACTCGCCTAGGAGGCCTCTCCCTCAACGCTCACCGATGTGCCAGCCATCCATGGCATCGTACCTTGGCACACCGACGTTCCCGGACTTCACACACGAGAACAGAGCACAGTACACAGAGCTACGAATGTGCTTAGAGACAATGATGTCCGATGTACCGGATGAAACGTACAAGTATGCTATCCTACTCAAGCACCTGAAGGTGCCCAGAGCGCACAATATAGCACTGGCATATTCCAACTCTACTACCCCATACACTGCGGCTCTAGTAGCCCTCGACCAACGTTATGGACGCATATGGGACTACGTGATACAAGAGATAAGAGACATCGACCGTCTCCCCCCAGCCAGAGACAACAGAGCATTGGACGACCTCTCTATCAAGGTACAGTCCCTGGTAGGGATGCTGGGGTCCCAAAAGGAAAAGGGGATATACGAACTGTACGCTAACTCTAATGTAGAGAGAATATTAGAGAAGCTCCCTCCCGCCCGACAAGAGCGTTTTCGGCGGCAGAGAGACCACCGTGACCCCAACGGCCCAGAGGCATCCCTCCTAGACCTGTCTGAGTTCCTCGCCAGGGAGGTCAGCAGCTTACGACTGGACACGTTCGTATGGAGTGGACCAAGCCCAAGACCAGGACCTCTGGGATTAAATGATAACCGCCGGTCGGTGACCGTTATGCACCAAGCCGAATCAGTACCGCAGCACAAGAACCACAACACCCCCTCGACGAAAGAGGAGTGGAAGATTGAATGCCAGTACTGTGAAGGGGAACATCGGCTGTATCAATGCGACAAGTTCAAGAAGCTGACCACGGACGAGGTGAGTCAGTGGATAAAAGACCACCGCCGCTGCTTCCGCTGCGCGCGCAGCCATATGGCAGCTGAGTGCCGTTTGAAGAAGAAGTGCGGCAGGTGCGGCGGCGCCCACCTGGAGGTCCTGCATGACATCAACAGGCGTCCGCCAGGACAACAGAGTGGGCCCGTCACGGTAATGTACCAGGCCGAGGCGGTGGCACCAGTACCGAAGATCCACCAGACCGCCCCCTGGTGTCCCGACTGCTACAGCAGACACTGGGAGTCACGGTGCTACTCGGACGACCGCGAGTCGGCACCACCCCAGACGATACAAGGCAACCGACCAACAGGAGTGCTCCACATTGACCCGCATAGCGGGACCCCCCGAGTGCTCATCAAAGTGGTCAGAGTGCTCCTGAGCTACGAGGACAAGGTCCTGGACACTTACGCCGTCCTGGACGATGGGTCTGAAAAGACTCTCCTCCTCGCTTCCGCCGCAGCCCAGTTGGGCCTGCGGGGTGCCAAAGGTACCATGACAATACGTACCATCAGAAGAGACCAGAAGACCATAAAGGGTGAAAAGGTCTCCTTCAAGATAGCAGCGGTGGACCAGCCCGAGAAGCAGTATAGTATTACCAACGTCTTCACCAGCCACGACATAGGCCTATCACAGTACACCTACCCCATCCCACAGCTGATGGCGAAGTATGTGCACCTACGTCAACTACCTATACCGCTTATCGACGGCGCTACACCGACCCTGCTCATAGGCTCCGACCACGCGGACCTCATCCTCCCAATTGAGGCGGCCCACATCGGACCCAAAGGATGCCCAGTCGCGGTTCAGACCCGACTGGGGTGGACGCTCCAGGGCCCCCTCTACGGACTTGACAGTCAACCCACGTCTACACGCTGCCTACACACAAAGGTGAGCGACACGGGCCACTCCCTCGTACAGCCCGTTGAGAGGCTATTGACATTAAGCGAGAGGCCTGTGAGAGAACCGTGGGCACAAGAGGGAGTTCGGAACTCCACCCCCCTCAGCTGCGCTCCAGACGTAGCTGACCTCGAACCCAGCACCCCAAGCGACTCCTTGATGGGGCGGCCGGAACCGGCCCCTCCTCAGACGGGGTACAGAGCAAACAAGAGAAACAGACGGAGGAGGTGGAGGCGCAGCCAAGCACAGATCAAAGCAGTCTCAGGCCCGCTTCCTCCTAACCCCCCCTCCATCCCTTCCAGCCCGTCAGAGGCGGGTCAAGGACGGGGACAACTTAAAAGTGGACGTGATCATAGACCAGTCACTACCCCGAGCTGCGTGGCCGGCCGGCCGCGTAAGCAAAGTTATCACTGGTGCCGACGGAAAGGTCAGAGCGGCAGAAGTGCTCGTCCAGGGGCGGACATACACCCGACCCGTGGCGAGGCTGATAGAGTTGCCAAGGCTCCCCGACTCTCCTAATGACGACCATGACCCACTGACTTTGTGAATTGCCCTACTCCTCACAACGGACATTGAGTAGTGGACAGTGCGGTTAATCTGTCTCTGCTTATCTAATTAGGTGCGGACTAATTAGGAGGCGGCTGTTACAAAGGATCAGATTAAACCGAATATATATATTTATTGCCTGAGATCCCATGTATAATATTTGTATATCGTTTGATATCCCTTGTATATTCTTTGTACATATACACGGAATATCCCTTTTACAGGACAGACCATAATATTCGTTCTCCTATTGGAAGCGATCCCCTAGGCGCCACGGCCATACCCCCCAATGTCTAGTTTAAAGTCACCGCCAAAGACATGCCTGGACATGACCGGCTCTGCGCAAGAATACGAGACAGAAATAAGGCTGGTACTAGATTGTTCACCTAACGTATAAATATGGCGCAGGTGGATACAGCAGTTAGTTAACCTAGAAACGTGTTACCCTCAAACGTTAAAGCCTTCATCACGAGTCAACGACCAAGTGAAGTGAGCAACCGTGCATCTAAATAGAGAACTTATAACGCGTGCGAATAGGACAGTAAAAGTTTCAGAGCTTAGTGGAATAACGTCAAGTTCGACCTAGTTAATGTGAAGTACAGCGCACCGGAGAATCTACACCGGTGAATGCAGAGCCTTTTCCGGCTGGATTATTGCTTTGGTCCTGTGGCTGTTGGAGCGGAGGAGAATCGCCTACACCCACTACTGTGTGGGATTTACCCGTGAGGAACATCACTCGAGCCCGTCTCTGGGAGAGGCTGGCTGGCTTTCACCTATGCTGCACGCATACTTGGATTATAGCTGCTGCTTTCGTCTGCCAATCAAGGGAGTAATGTACCGCCTCCCGTAGCTGGAGCTTATTGATTCCCCGTTGATCCAGAGTTTGCATTCGAACATTCCTCCCCCCTGCTGGCTTACAACCGGTGGGAACCCCCTTAGTATCTCCCGCTGCCCTACTAGTGTACCATAGATATAATTCCTATGATACAGGTGGTATTCATTATCTCCTGCGTAATATTCTAATGGACTTAAGCTCTTGACCTATTCACGCACATTCTTCGCCTTACAAGCGCGACTCTAATTCTCAAGTAATGTAAGATAATCTTAGTGCTGCTAATAAATATTATTCTAACCCATATTTGTTGTGGAACCGTGTCATTGTGGAGGTGTTCATCTCATATACCTGTGTACTGTATGGCCAATAGTAATGTACATAAGACAGTAGTGGTTTAATGATACCATACTTATTAATACAGTCAGGGAATTGTACCCCTCAGTTACAACAACTGTAGCGATTGTGGGTGTTATCACAGTTGGAACCACTCTGTCTTGTTTATGTACACATACAGTATCGTATACCGTTTACCCCGACAGCATCTGCTGATCAAACTTGAACTGAGAGAATGAAATGCTAACGTCAAGCCTACAGGTTGTCCGTCTGCTGCCTCCTCTGCCCACGCTCTGCCTCACCGTCGGTGTGTGTCTTCAGTCCCGGTCTCACTGTGTGATGTAGGAGAGAGAGTTAATCACCGGAACAAGCTACACCTGCACCAATTAACCCTCCCCTACTGCCGCTTCGTCTGAGTCACTCCTGAACTCTCGCTCTGCGCCCAACACCAGAATCACACCCCTCCCTCCCACGGTGACCTTCTGGAATGTTTTAATCCGACAGAAGAGTTCAGTTTACAATAATCTTGACAACTAAAACACTTAGTTTGGAATATGTTAAAAACTACAATCTTAAAACTAATTTGAATATACTGTAAATGTTCCAAGAAACAATGTACGTAAGTCCCCAAAGCCAGTCTCCCATCTAGCAGCTCCAAGCTATACATTGGTCGTTCTCTGGTTTCTAGTTGTGGGAGAGATACAGTCACAGGTATTAATGTACTAAGAATAAGAATGATATATGCAGAGTACTAACATTGGGATCCAAATGCACTCAGAGCTGGTATTAAATTGTATTCATTTAAAAGTTGTTAACCTGCAATGAGTCTCCTGGCCATTTTAGTTTTCGTTTTTGAGGACTGCATACTTTTTTTGCAAACCAAAACAATATACTTTATACTTATAGCACATGCATGAGCCTGTTCTCTTTTGAAAGATGACATTCTGAAGTTTTTGATTCCAGAATAAAATTCACTTTTAGTGCTAATGTAATAGAGTTACATAGGTCTGAACTTGAGTTGTAAAAAAACTTGTTACTCAAGTTTTTCTGTAGTAGTTAGTAGTCCAGAGGTAGTATTTCCCCAGAAGGTGGTATGGCTTACAAATCTTGACGGAGCCATAGCCTGAAGCCTTATGTAGTACATATCCACATTTTATAAAGATCCATTCAGAAATGAGTGATTAGGAGTGATTTTGGTAAACTGTGTACAAAGAAAAACTCAGTTTTCTCATAGACTTCAATTCATTTGGCTTCCTGTTAAAGAATTTAGTTGTTCACCTAGATCCCTGATTCACACATCCCCACATAGGGTATCATTGGAAGCCACACTCATTGGCTACAACGATCCACAATTTCTTTTTAGATCGGATCTAGATTGACGGAACTACTGCAGCCTGAGTCGGGAGTGTTTTTTTTTTTTTTTTTTATCTCTCTTTCTCAGATTTGTCTCTGTTTTCTCCCCGTCTCAATTTAGTCGTTGTGCCAATTCCCCCCCCTCCCCTACCTAGTTGTTGTGCGCATGTTCTCCTACAGGTCGGTACAAGGGAACCCTGAAGTATCCGCACGCTTCCTCCGACACGTGCGGCGACAGCCAATGGCTCTCTTCTCACCTGGCAGCGAGGGCTCTCATTGGTGAAGTGTAACGCGTGGGAGGTCACGCTGCCTTCCTCAAGTCCTGCCTCCGCTGAGCAAGCGCCCAGACCTGACCTGTAGGCGTCGCTGTCCACAACGCCAGTTTCCCACCCACGGCTTCCCTCCCCCTAATCCAGCCAAACGAGTTAGTATAGCGATCAGCCCAAGCCAAGGCAATGCTGACTCCGGGAGTCGAGACCGCAGCCTCTTGCATTGGTGACGAGCGCAATCTCCGCTACGCCACCTGACTGCCCTGTCGGGAGTGGTATTTTGCGCAATACCGTGTACTTTGCACAAGCCTCAAATACCGGCATGTAAATCGAGAACCACTGGACGGATTTTTTCGCTATCGACAGGCAACAAATAAGCCTTCAATTCGATATATATATATATATATTGTATTACAAAATATGCACACCAGAGCCGCTAGGGGTCACCAAAGTGCCAGTTGCAAAAAGTCTGAAAAATTTCCCTGATATGGGCTGTCGCATGCTAAGAGGTTGTGATTTAATTCAATTCCAGCAGTGTAAAAGGCAGAGAACTTGATCAAAACACAGTATATAGTTTAAAAAAATGCATGCGGTAAGTAAAGATTGTTTTTCTCAAGGTTTTGATCAACAGCTAAAACACTTAAAGTTTCAGATAACACTACAATTTTAAAGCGAATTGAATATAAAAGTTCCAAATATTCCCCAAAGTCAGTCTCCCACATCAACGTAGCCGTTGAGGGGGGGAAGGCTTATTTTTTTGGTTTCTACCTTTGAGAAAGACGAGTTCCTGACTAAGCGCCTGCCTACCACCACAGAGACACTGATCGAATCCAGCTGTCAGCGGTACCTCCGGCTTGGTCGGTCGTCCATACTAACACAATTGGCAGTGTTAGCGGGTGGGAAGCTGATGGGGTGTGTATCCTAGTCGTTGTAAACAGCGACTCCTACAGGTCGGTCGGGGCGCCTGCTCAGCAAGGAAGGGATCTGGGAGAGGTAGTGTGATCCTCCCACGCGTTACACTCCCCCAGTGAGAGTCCTCGTTGTCAGGTGAAAAGAAGTGGCTGGCTGACTCCACATGTATCAGAGGAGATATGTGATAGTCTTCAACCCTCCCTACCGGCAAGTAGGGGGCAAGAGCACGCAACGACCAGGGAATTGGCATAACGATTAAATTGGGATGGGAGAAAAACACGAAAAAAAGGTGGAGAAAAAGTGGATAAAAAAACAAATATGAATGGAACTGTAGTATTTCCCTTTAATTGGCTGGTTCACCCAAAGTAGTTCTATCATATATTGCGTGGTGCACAACACAAAACTAAGTTGCTGTGCAATGATTTGCACCGATGGATGAAAAGTTACAATTGAAATGCTGATTCTAGCTTTTAACAACACCTCATCGTATTTTAGTAGAAATAAGGTTTTTCTATTCAGTTTTTTCCTTGATGTGGCTAAGAGTCGACAGCAGCGGCTATTCTTCCTCAAATCGGTTCTGACTATGCTTTTTTTCTTTTTGTCCTTAGCTCTATTTATATATATTTTTTTTTAAATGTTCTTATATACCTTAGATCCTATTGTTACCTTGTGTATATATTAGTGCTGTCAATCGATTAAAATATTTAACTCGATTAATCGCATGATTGTCCATAGTTAACTCGCGATTAATAGCAAATTAATCGCATATATATATATATTTCTTTTTTACCTTAAACAGATCTTTTTCAAGTCCAAGACCATTTCTAGCATTTCAATTGGCTATAGTGACAGACATAGATATGATGAATAGATAGATACAGCTTCACAAAGACACTCTGGCGTCACGAGTGAATATTTCCTGAGAATCATATTCTCAAAATAAACTGACGGGCCAGAAATTATTGCTGGTGGGCCCATTTCGGCCCACGGGCCGCCTATTGCCGACCCCTGCAAGTACATCCAATAAAGTGATCAAGTGATCAACATCCGGAGTTTCCACGTCAATTTCAATGTCCATCTGATTCAAAACTTGTGTAGTAACACGGAAGAGCCCTTCGGAGCTAAACCAATCAGAGAGCGTCTTTGCAAACTGCGGCTATGAAAAAAAATCACGCATTCCTGCCTGCTTGCCTGAACTTATTATGCGCAAATATAAACATGTATACCGACCTGGCCTGCTTCGGAGTTCAGTGGCCTGACTGCGGGCACAAACAAACAAATTTTAAAATAAAAAAAAGCATTTGCCAGTCTGCCATGAGGGCAGCCAGGCCATGCCAGTCTGCCAGGCCACCGGGAAAACTCCCGGTGGTCCCGATGGTCAGTCCGCTAGTGGTGACTTGTACAAGAATCTTAGGCGATACAAATACATTTGATTTGATTTCACAGGGAAAAAAGGCCCCTAGTAAAAATAATAATAATAATATGAAATACCAAACAATAGCCCCAAAACCACAACTTCCCCTTGCGGTCACACCGCTCTGCCGGGGCCTCGTTCCCTTCCTACAGCTCGTTCCCTTCCTACAGCTCGTTCCCTTCCTACAGCTCGTTCCCTTCCTACAGCTCGTTCCCTTCCTACACCCTTCCTACAGCTCGTTCCCTTCCTACAGCTCGTTCCCTTCCTACAGCTCGTTCCCTTCCTACAGCTCGTTCCCTTCCTACACCCTTCCTACAGCTTGTTCCCTTCCTACAGCTCATTCCCTTCCTACAGCTCGTTCCCTTCCTACAGCTCGTTCCCTTCCTACAGCTCGTTCCCTTCCCTCAGAGAACGAGCGCGGCTTGATATTATGTGTAAACGGTACAAATCCTTCCAATCACCTACAATGGAACGTGCCCTGCAGTGGTACCTTCCACTCCACCTTCTAATGAAACACTTTTCTCCGCTAAAATGTACCGCTTCATCTCCCGCAATAACAAGGTTGCCCCTCGTCGGCTCTGCTTTTTGCAATATCTGCCTGTATGAAATACAGCTCAATAACCCATTCTCAACCTCACACGGCTGTTTTTTTTGTTTTTGTTTTTAGAAACCTAGTTAACCCTTTCACTACCAAACTACAGAAGGTTAACCTTTCACTACCACACTATAGACGGTTAACTGTCTGTAGTGTGGTAATGAAACGGTTAACCCTATGTCGTGTGGTTGTGAAAGGGTTAATCCTTTGCCGTGTGGCAGTGAAAGGGTTAACCTTCTGTATCGTCGCAGTGAAAGGGTTAACCCTTTGTCGTGTGGCAGTGAAAAGGTTAACCTGTATTGTCGCAGTGAAAGGGTTAACCCTTTGGTAGTGTGGTAGTGAAAGGGTTAGCGCTTACTTCCCTCCCCCTCCTTGTGGCTCTCAGAGGAGCTACATCACGCGGGGCGTCGTGGCCACGGACGGGGGGAACCGGAGCACCTCGGTGGAGCTGGCCGTCACCATCACCGACGTGAAGAACCTGCCTCCGCAGTGGGAGCGGGACAGCTACAGCGTGGTCGTCCCGGAGAACACGGCCCGGGACACGCCCATAGTGGTACGGACGCTGTCTCTCTGTGTGTGTGTGTGTGTGTGTGTGTGTGTGTGTGTGTGTGTGTGTGTGTGTGTGTGTGTGTGTGTGTGTGTGTGTGTGTGTGTGTGTGTGTGTGTGAGTGTGTTCATCTACGTGTGTTTGCACATGTGTTTACACGTGTGTGCAGGTATGCTTGTGTGTCTGTGTGTGTGTGTGTGTGTGTGTGTGCATCTATGTGTGTTTGCACATGTGTTTACACGTGTGTGCAGGTATGCTTGTGTGTGTGTGTGCATGTATGTGTGTTTGGACATGTGTTTACACATGTGTGCAGGTGTGCTTGTGTTTGTGTGTGTGCATGTATGTGTGTTTGCACATGTGTTTACACGTGTGTGCGGGTGTGCATGTATGTGTGTTTGCACATGTGTTTACACGTGTGTGCTTGTGTTTGTTTGTGTGGGTGTGTGTTGTGTTTGATAAGGAGTTGTTAAAACAGAGGATAGAATGGAGGAATGAGAGAAAAAGGGGAAAAGGCAGAGAAGAGAATCATTGTGTGTCTGTGTGTTAGAGAGTGTGTTTGTCTGTCCGTGTCGAGTAGTTGGATCATGGACCCCCCCCCCCCCCCCCCACACACACACATATCAATAGTGCATTTGATGCTGATGAATTAGGATGTTTATTGCTGTAACTCTTTTTAATTGCTCCAACTCTTGCCATTCGGAGTGAAGTAAGTCAATCAACTACGATTTCCCTTCGCTCGCTCGGCTGGGTGGGCGCGGCCGGCAGCGCGTCATGCCGTCGCCGCAAGTCCCTTTCATGTTGTTGATACACCTTTGAATGTCTTGTCGGCGCTGAAAGATTACTTCAAATCTTACACAGTTTGATGTCATAAGTGAAAGCTCACATTGTATTGCCGCGCGCTCGAGCAACTTTCCACGTCCGTTCCGTTCAAAACCTCCCCTTTGATGTGAGAAATATACAGTATGGCTGTCGATCTTGTAAGGCGAGGAAAGCCGCTCTCCAAAAGTCTTCAAAGGGGGACTCATTCCTGAGATAACAGGGTATTACAAGCTCACTGACGAGACGGTTTCCTAGATCCTAATACTGTATATATGTGTCCACTCCACACACCATCAAACCACATAATAAATCAAATGAAAACCTTCCCGAACCTGTATGCCTTTCGGCCTTCGCCTTCAGTCTGACTTAATTTGACCCGATCAGCCCCGACTCCAGGCTTTCACATAATGTAGACATTCTAACCAAATCCATACCAACTTGAATACATGAATATTACAAGAGAGAGGAGTCCAAAGCACAGGGCCTTTGTCTTGGTATTAGGGCTTGAAATGTCTTGAATAGCCAAGTCAATCACACGCGCGCACGCATGGTTAAATTGGATAGGAAGAATGTGGTAGACTTATCAGAGCGTGACCTCTTTGGCTGCTCGGTTCAAGCTAACAAGCTCCTTGGCTTGGTCTAGCCCTTGGTCTAGCCCTTGGTCTAGGTCTTGGTCTAGCTCTTGGTCTAGCCCTTGGTCTAGGTCTTGGTCTAGCCCTTGGTCTAGCCCTTGGTCTAGGTCTTGGTCTAGCTCTTGGTCTAGCCCTTGGTCTAGCTCTTAGTCTAGTACTTGGTCTAGGTCTTGGTCTAGCCCTTGGTCTAGCTCTTGGTCTAGGTCTTGGTCTAGCTCTTAGTCTAGCCCTTGGTCTAGCTCTTGGTCTAGGTCTTGGTCTAGCTCTTAGTCTAGCTCTTGGTCTAGCTCTTGGTCTAGCTCTTAGTCTAGCTCTTGGTCTAGCTCTTGGTCTAGCTCTTGGTCTAGCTCTTGGTCTAGCTCTTGGTCTAGCTCTTGGTCTAGCTAGCTCTTGGTCTAGCTAGCTCTTGGTCTAGCTAGCTCTTGGTCTAGCTCTTGGTCTAGCTCTTGGTCTAGCTCTTGGTCTAGCTCTTGGTCTAGCTCTTGGTCTAGCTCTTGGTCTAGCTCTTGGTCTAGCTCTTGGTCTAGCTCTTGGTCTAGCTCTTGGTCTAGCTCTTGGTCTAGCTCTTAGTCTAGCTCTTGGTCTAGCTCTTGGTCTAGCTCTTAGTCTAGTACTTAGTCTAGCTCTTGGTCTAGCTCTTAGTCTAGCTCTTGGTCTAGCTCTTGGTCTAGCTGGTCTAGCTCTTGGTCTAGCTCTTGGTCTAGCTCTTAGTCTAGCTCTTGGTCTAGCTCTTGGTCTAGCTCTTGGTCTAGCTCTTGGTCTAGCTCTTGGTCTAGTACTTAGTCTAGCTCTTGGTCTAGCTCTTGGTCTAGCTCTTGGTCTAGCTCTTGGTCTAGCTGGTCTAGCTCTTAGTCTAGCTCTTGGTCTAGCTCTTGGTCTAGCTCTTAGTCTAGCTCTTGGTCTAGCTCTTGGTCTAGCTCTTGGTCTAGCTCTTGGTCTAGCTCTTGGTCTAGTACTTAGTCTAGCTCTTGGTCTAGTACTTAGTCTAGCTCTTGGTCTAGCTCTTGGTCTAGCTCTTGGTCTAGCTCTTGGTCTAGCTCTTGGTCTAGCTGGTCTAGCTCTTAGTCTAGCTCTTGGTCTAGCTCTTGGTCTAGCTGGTCTAGCTCTTAGTCTAGCTCTTGGTCTAGCTCTTGGTCTAGCTTGTCTAGCTCTTAGTCTAGCTCTTGGTCTAGCTCTTAGTCTAGCTCTTGGTCTAGCTCTTGGTCTAGCTCTTGGTCTAGCTCTTGGTCTAGCTCTTGGTCTAGTACTTGGTCTAGCTCTTGGTCTAGCTCTTGGTCTAGCTCTTAGTCTAGCTCTTAGTCTAGCTCTTGGTCTAGCTCTTGGTCTAGCTCTTAGTCTAGCTCTTGGTCTAGTTCTTAGTCTAGCTCTTGGTCTAGCTCTTGGTCTAGCTCTTGGTCTAGCTCTTGGTCTAGCTCTTAGTCTAGCTCTTGGTCTAGTTCTTAGTCTAGCTCTTGGTCTAGCTCTTGGTCTAGCTCTTAGTCTAGCTCTTAGTCTAGCTATTGGTTTAGCTCTTAGTCTAGCTCTTAGTCTAGCTCTTGGTCTAGCTCTTGGTCTACAGTAGCCCTTTGTCTAGCACTGCTGTGAAGCTCGGCCCAAGTTACCTACCTGGTTTTGCTTCCATCAAAGGATCCAGACAATCTATCTAGTCTATTCCCCTATTGCGACAGTAGGAAGGGATATAGATTAGGGGAGACAAGGGCTCAGGCTGGATTCAGTCCTAGGTCAGCAGAGACACACTCCAGAGTTAGGTCTTATCTATCACACCATCTCTTGGTAGGATGCCCAATTCTACAGTAATCCAGTGTAGCTGCTCAGTGGCCAGGAAAAAACTGTGGTTGTACAGGGAAGCTCTCCAGTCTGTGTGTTTTTAATTGTGTTCGTATATAGCAGGGCATTGCTGAAAAAGAGCATACTGGAAATATAAAGGTTAACAAGGACACATAGTGTCACAGATGAGAATTGCATTCATAAGCCCTATTCACACAGGACTAGTATTACCTGCGGACCTCTAGTACTATATGATTGCGGAGGAATTCTGTGATCTTAATCCCGTGCGAATCTGCAATGTCCATAATTCGGGGTCATAATTCGTTTTTTTTGGTAGTAGTAAAATCAATACAGGAATGTTTTAAATGCGTTTTCATTGCAAACATCAATCTTCTTCACCGCAGCATGGAGATCGATAGGCCTACGGTACCTTCTGGAAAAATATATTTCCATCCAAATTAGGAGCAGATACTTACTGTAACTGTTATCCAGTTCATTATGTCTCCCATGCTGGATTGTCATAGATTTGATTTAACCCTTATGTGGTGTTAGGGTCTCCAGCGACCCGTTTCAAGGTTATAATATGTAATAACTACCATGTACTGTAGTTGATTTTATTAGAACAAGGCTTTATGATATCCTCCACAACACATAAGCACAGCAAAACTATGTTTCACCATTTTGAAAATTCTGAAGGTATCTGCAGAAAAAAGGTACGACTGTGGTGTTAGGGTCATTCTTGACCCGGCAAGGTAAAACTATACTATAAAAATACTAAATATAAATAAATAAAATAATAATAAATATACGAAACTTTTTTTCAAAAGTTATATTCTAATATTGTTCTATTATAGTCAGAAAACATTATTATCTATGGGTTTCACATTTAGTATATTATGATTGAACAACCTCATTTTCATCTTAAAAATAAGGGACATGATGTGTCTCGGGGGCCATCAAATCAAATTGCAATGGGATTATATGGTTATGAATGCATATAATGTTAGTTAGGATGTAGTATTAACTATATTGAGTGATACTCCTTTCTTTTTAGTACTCAGGACTGAGTTAGACCCCGGGTCAACATTGACCCGCTAACAACGGTCAGTGGTGCCAATTCCTATAACACAACATGAGGGTTAACATTGAAAATATATTATGCATGATTCCATGCATCATGCCTTTGCCGTTGTTGTATTAGTTTGACGTACCATTTGGAACAATAATGTTTGATCACAACAGTAAAAACTATGGGCTACAGTAAAAACGTATCCCGTAGGCGCATCTGGAAATCACAAAGGTCGTGGAGTAATTTTCTATTACCAAGGGTCCCCACATAATACTACTCCTATGTGAATAGAGCTTTCGATTATTCTAGTGTCATGCCTGTGAGCCACCACTAGGGGCAGAGTGGCTGACCGTGAGTGAGTGACATTGCCGGTCTATGCGGAGCTTTGCATCTTACTTATTTTCTTTATAAAAAAAATTATAACAATCATGTACATTTATAACCTAACCCATCATCCCTTTCAGACAATCAAAGCCACCTCCCAGCTGGGTGACCCCAGGGTGACCTATAACCTGGAGGATGGGATGGTCCCAGAGACCAACATGCCTGTGCGCTTCTATCTTTCCCCCAACCGGGAGGACGGCTCCGCCTCCATCCTGGTGTCAGAACCACTGGACTACGAGACCACGCCCCTTTTCTCCCTGCGGGTCCGGGCTCAGAATGTGGCGGCGGTGCCCCTAGCGGCGTTCACCACGGTATACGTCAATGTCACAGGTAGGGTGTGCGATGCGTTCAGACCCATGACTCTCATGTCCTTCGATGGCAGAATTTCTTTCTTACATTAGCAGCGTTTAGGGTAACGTTTGGTTTCATGGGTCTGCAATGTACCTATCTCAAGCCCCGCCCTCCTTTCTTGATCCTCCACTCACAACTTTATAGAACTGTATATAGTGATATTTATTTGAGTCATATTTGATCTTATTTTATTCTTATTCTATGCTAATTTGATTGTATTTATATTATTGGAAGCTGCTATGGTCGAGGGACCACGACAAATTTTATTTCACTCTTTCTTCGCTGTAAGGTACTGAAATACGTGACAATAAAGGAATCTGAAAAACTGTTGGAAGCAACAGTGGCTCATTAGGTAGAGCGGTTGTCTGGTAATCGGAAGGTTCCCGGTTTGATGCTGCCTCCTCCCGGCAACACGCTGAAGTGTCCTTGAGCAAGACACTTTGCATGGTTGCCCCTGCTGTCATGTCAGTGAGTGTATGGGTGAATGTGATGCATGGTTGCCCCTGCTGTCAGTGAGTGTCTGGGTGAATGTGAGGCATGAGTTGTAAAGCGCTTTGGATACAATCGCTATATAAATGCTGTCCAATTACCAAATGTAGTCCATTTGCACTGGTATCTACAGTATTTCTATAGAAAGCCATTATTGGAGATCCCCCTTATATCACTTCATTATTGAACTGGACCTCTGGACCTTATCATACTCGCTCCAATGATTGGCTTGACACTTTCAAACCCCCAGAGTTTGTACTGAACTTGGAACATCTGCTTTTAGCTTCTGTGCCCCCGGCATGCAGAACATCCTTCAATGTACCATAAAACCCAATACATCAGTATCCTTTGGACAGTTTAAATCTTTAATGACCAACCATTTCACCCCAGTCTGCAGTTGTTTTTGTAATTGTTTCATTGATTGTCTTTCTTGTTTTAGTATTTATAATTATTGCGTGCTGCGTTTTTCTCGACCATCATTGGAAATGGGATCTCAATTGATCTTTCGAGACTAATTAAAGATTGAAAAAAAGATGTAGAGAAATATGAACACACTCATTTCTCATGTGATATCTATTCTCCCAACGTTTCAGCCATGAGCCTTCATCACATCCTGGTGTAAAAGGATGATGTTCCAACCCTCAGCCACTCAAGTGAAGTGCAGAGACTATGGGAAGACCTCCAGCTCTATTGTATTCAGACATTGGCAATAAGGCATCTTAAAGGAACATGGCAACATTATGGGAAACGCTCTTACCGTGTTCTCCAGAGTCACACAAGAAAATGGATACGAGGCGGCTGGGTAGCGCAGTGGACTAAGCACTCGCTTACCACTGCAGAGACTCTAGGATAGTATCCAGCTGTCAGCGGTACCTCCGGCTTGGTCGGTCGTCCCTACTAACACAATTGGCAGTTTTAGCGGGTGGGAAGCCGGTGGGGTATGTGTCCTGGTCGTTGTAAAACTGCGACTCCTACTGGTCGGTCTGTTCAGCAGGGAGGGGATCTGTGGGAAATAGCGTGAACCTCTGCACACGTTACGTTCCCCCAGTGAAACTCCTCGCTGTCAGGTGAAAAGAAGCGGCTGGCGACTCCACATGTATCGGAGTAGGCATGTGGTAGTTCTACACCCTCCCCAGGCCGACAGTGGGGCAATGCGTGCAACGAACAGGAAGGGAATTGGCATAACGACTAAAATTGGGATGGGTGAAAAAATACAGAAAGCCCAAAAATAAGGTAATAATAGCTAGCTTAGCACAGATTAATGGAAGCAGATATGGACCACTATCCTGGCCAAAAGCTAGGCTAGCTGGTCCATATCCAATTGTCTAATAAGTTATTAGACAATTCATGGAAGCGGATATAACGCTAATAGCGCTTCCTGTCTGACTCTGGAGAACAGGGTAAGAGCAATGTCGCCATGTTCCTTTAAGATGCCTTATTGCCAATGTCTGAATACAATAGAACTGGAGGTCTTCCCATCATCTTTGCATTCCCTTGAGTGGCTGAGGGTTGGGCCATCATCATTTGACATGATCAGGATGTAATGAAGGCTCATGGTTGAAAGATTGGTGAATAGATATCACATGAGAAATGAGTGTGTGCATTATTCCTCTACATCTTTTTTTCAATCTTTAGTTAGTCTCGAAAGATCAATTGAGATCTAATTTCGGTAACACTTTATAATAACACTCAGTTATAAGACCTGTATAAGGTATTTGTAGATAATGAACTAATCATGAACAAATCATTTAAATATACATTCGTAAATTATTATTAAATCATTTATAACTATATTTGTATAACATTTACAAATTAGTTCTACATTATTTATAACTCATTATCAACATTGTTTTTACTTGATTTGTTCATCATTAAATAATGTTGTTTAATGTGTAGTAACACATTTGTAGATGCTTTGAAAAATGGATATGAAAAAACGACTATACTGTACCTCCATTTATTTGTTCATGTTCAACAAATGATTTGTTAAGACATTCATAAAACATCTATAAATCATTTGCAGATGCTATTGTGTGCCCTAATCTGAAGTGAAGCCTATTCATCATTAACAAATGTCTAATAGTTAATTATTTGTTTACTTTTTCATCACCTGTTACAAATGTTGTAGACATAATTTCCGACCTACAACTCTTATATTTTGTGTAGACGTACTTGATGTGGTGGGCGCCGCTAACTTTACATTTGAAAATGTGTTTGTTCCTAATGTGTGCTCAGTATATTGCGGTATGTGATGATGACACAAGGGTAATAATTATTTGTATTTTCAGGCTGTATAGGCGCCTATACAGCCTGAAAATACAAATAATTATTACCCTTGTGTGTCGTGTCAGCATCACATATACTGAGCACACATTAGGAACAAACACATTTTCAAATGTAAAGTTAGCGGCGCCCACCACATCAAGTACGTCTACACAAAATATAAGAGTTGTAGGTCGGAAATTATGGAATAGATTTACCAACAAAAAAGGTGTTAAGCCTGCTCATACCTTAATAAAAGCGTGGGGCAGCACGAATAACTTGGCTCTGCTAATATCGTGCTTCCATTCAAACAGACGGCAACAAACATGAAGTCAAGTCTCACTAGCGTGAGACTTCCGTCTACACCCTGGCCAGGGTACTCCTGGGTCCTAGTGCATAATTGCATTTATCTATAGTCCTCCTAATTCTGTCACTGTTTGATGTCACAAAGAAGGGTGTATCCGAAAGCTGTCTACAACATTTGTAACTGGTGATGAAAAAGTAAACAAATAATTAACTATTAGACATTTGTTAATGATGAATAGGCTTCACTTCAGATTAGGGCACACAATAGCATCTGCAAATGATTTATAGATGTTTTATGAATGTCTTAACAAATCATTTGTTGAACATGAACAAATAAATAGAGGTACAGTATAGTAGTTTTTTCATTTAAATTTTCAAAGCATCTACAAATGTGTTACTACACATTAAACAACATTATTTAATGATGAACAAATCAAGTACAAACAATGTTGATAATGAGTTATAAATAATGTAGAACTAATTTGTGAATGTTATACAAATATAGTTATAAATGATTTAATAATAATTTACGAATGTATATAAATTATTTGTTCATGATTAGTTCATTATCTACAAATACCTTATAAAGGTCTTATAACTGATATGTTATTATAAAGTGTTACCCTAATTTCCAATGATGCAGAGAAGAGCGCATGTTCCTTTAAAGTGTGGCTATGTGCTGCATTAGGTTAACCTTCAGATTCCTATTAAAAAACTATTAAACCTATTAACTTTTGACTCCCTGGTGAAGGCTTAATGCAGAAACTTGTCTGAGTTGACCATGCCAAGTCAATAAAGGCATTTGAATTGTTAAAGAGTGCCTTGGAGTTTTTTCTTGTTTTTGATTATGATATGATATGTATCCCATCCAAAGAGCACCTCAAACAAACACAATTCGGGTTTTTAACTTCATAGTACATTCCTAGAAATATATTAAAGAAATGGCGGTCGTGGAATATAATTATTAAATTATGTAATTTTCAACACATTTTGGGATAAATGCCAGGGTAATTTGAGTGAATCTCCAAGAAATGTCAAAGAAATTAAAGTCGTAAAATAAAGCATTACTCTGTGAACCGTATGTTCATATCTTTTGCATTTGATGTTGTGTGAAACGACACGTCATTCCTGGAGAAACGAGATTCACAAAATTGACACCTTACCCCTCCCAAAATTGGCTTCTTGTAGATCCAGCTTTCCCGTGATTAGTAGAAAGAGGATTGTTGAAGCTGTTTTCTTATACATTTTGCGACTATGGTGATGTGATTTATAGGCATGCTGTGGCTTCAACTCTTATACCTCTGGACTTAGATGTATTACTGGTGACAGATATGATACCCGCCACTGTATCCTTTATGAAAAGGTTGGACGTAACTCATGACATCTATATAATGGAAAATATGTCATTTTCAATCAAAATTCAGCAGGAAAAGTTCTACCGGATCTGGTCGAAATGGACAGAATATGTCAAACACACACAATCTGACTTCTGCTAAAAGTAATAAGGATCAAATGTAACAGATCCTCCCCAGGAACAGCCGCTAGCCTGTCTGTTTTGTTGTATTATTGTTTTATGTTCTGTCTTATGTCTGACCCTATGTGATGTCCCCCCCCCCCCTTTATTTTTTTTTTGGGTCTTAGTTTTATTTTGTTTTATTTTGTCTTAGTTTTTATTATTGAGTATTTTTTTATGTTTATTATTATTATTTTTTTCTGTTTTCTTCTTCTCTCCTCTCTCTTTTTGTCCCCTCCCCCTCTTCCCTTTCCCTCTTTTTTTTCTTTTTCTCTTTCTCCCCCCTTTCCTCCCCAACTTCTGCTCATTCTAAGTTACCTGATGTGTACCAATTTTTTTTTTCTAGTGGCCATCTCTCACTGGGAAAAAAAATTGGATGGCTTTCTCTGATTGAAAGGTGTAACTATCATTGGTATTTGTTTATTTTTAAAGTTCTTATTGGTAAACGTCCACCTTTGGAATGGAATCTTGGAACCTATTCTACACGCTCAAATGACTGGTTCTTAGAGTTCCTTGAGTTTGCTCTGAACTAGGAAAAAATGCTTTTTCCATTGATGCTTCCAACACCAGGCCCTCATTCATCAACGTGGACGTAGAACTTGACCTACTTCCACACGTAAGCACGGAATGTAGAACTAGCGTACGCACAGGGAAGTCGGCATTCATCACACGTGCGTACGCAGGCTCTACGCACACCTGTCATGATGAATACCACTTTGTTCTACCGTCAATGCTCGTGCATGATTATCCATATATGGTCATGAAAATGAGGAAACACCCCCCATGGGATGTGAAATAATGGACCGACCCGAGCGGGACTCTGAGAAACTCCACGGAGAATTCACTGCTGTCGAACCAAGAAGACACTATCGCGTATTATGGGATAAATAAAAGGCGGATTTGTAAACGGTGATGTCAGATATCAACGGCTCCCTAAGACCATTGCTGCAATTCTGCCTGGACAGCTCAAAATACTAATAAAGACCGTTCGTTGACCACTGTTTGGCGTTGGTTGTGTGTCATTATAACCGTGCTGTAATATGAATGCCTTTATTAGTTGTGTTCGATTGGCTATATGATTTTTAGAGGCATCTATTTTGTTGTCGGCTAATAAAGACCGCGCTGGAATATGACTGCCTTTCCCCGTGTTGTTTGATTAATACCAGGGATTAAAGTTCTCCTCAATTTGATTCCAAATCGCGATGGATCTCCCGTCAATTTTCTACCTGCTGCATATGATTTCTAGAGGCATACTACAATCCATTTTGATGTCAGTATTGGGTAGCCTACATAAACAATAATACGAGCTATACAAGAACAATGAATCTTACTGCCATGTATGATGTAGCCGATACGCCATGTGTAGCCTGCCTATATGTGATCAATACAAACATGAACTTGAATTCCATCATGTCTGTGTGCGGGTCACTGCGGGAACTCACAAGGCTGTTGTCACAATGTAAATAAGAACGTGCACTGAAAAGTTACAGTATGTAGTTGGTTGATCATTTGTATGACAGTCAGTAAACCCTTGCAAAAAGTATCCGTTTTATTTAATGAATTGAAAACATTCAGCATCGCCTTCCTCTCGGCATCCAGCAATAACATGTATCAGGCAAATGCGCATCGCAACATTGACTGAGTGGAATCCCTTTCTATTCACATAACTGCATTTGTGATGGAGCTTTGACAGCTACAGTAACAGTCTATTGGTCGATCCATCTCCAATATCACGATGGACCGTGCCGCGGTGGCAAAGACGTACCCGAGGGTGGAGAGGATCTTGAATGAATTCCATCATCATATATATATGTTGTGTGTCTGTCCACTATGTTTGTTACTTTGTTATTCCCCCCCCCCCTATCTATGTAAAGCGACCTTGGGTCTCTTGAAAGGCGCTATATAAAATGAAGCTATTATTATTATTGTTATTATTATTATTATCATCACGTCTGTGCGGGAGCTCACAAATAGACTGTTAGTCTCAGTGAAGTTTCAACGGAGGTCATCTATTCTAACCAACAAATTGAAGTAGAAAGCATTTCGTGACCAATCTTATTTGGAAACATGACACACAAAATAATTAGCTTTTTATTTGAAACAATATCTAATCGCGTTTGGAGGTTGGTGTTTTGCGTCTGCCCCCCCGTGCCAAACAAGCAGGCCAACCTCTTGTTCGCGTGTGAGCCCGTTATAATTACACTACTGTCGCTATTTTACAATGAACTATAATGAATTACGGGTCATACAGAAGTTGAACACTAATGCACGGAAGCTTATTTCCGCCTTGAAACGAATGCAGGACTGAGGAGTGCTTATGCGTAGTAACGATATTCTACCACTGGGCGTCAGGTACGCCAGGTCTGACCTGTGCGTAGATGTACGCACGAAGTCAAGTTCAAGTTGAAATTGATGAATCCCACTCTTTGCTTAGAAATGATCGTACGCACAGGGTAAGCACAGATCTGTGCGTAGAACACGTTGATGCATGAGGGCCTTATGCCCTCCAACTGACTCTGAAGTTGAAGGTTCTTCCTTCTCTTGCTGCATTTCAAAGTATGATCTTCCGACCCCTGTGTATCGACTTGTCTTAGCCTATTTTATAGTTTACTCTTATTTGTACGTCATCTTTATTTACGAACCTGCTGATAACTACAGTATGTCTTTGTTTTGTAAGCTCGCCGTCGCTGTAAATTAGGTTAACCTCAGTGTCTCACGAGTTGAAATAAAGGTTTGAAATTAAATTAAATCTCTCCTCACACAGATGTCAACGATAACGTTCCTTTCTTCACCTCCTCCATCTACGAGGCCACCGTGACAGAGGGGGCCCAGGTGGGGACTCTGGTTCTGCAGGTGTCTGCGCACGACAAAGACTTGGGTCTCAACGGAAAGGTAGGCAAATGGCGTTCTGTTCCCTCAGTTCTTTCATTTCCTTTTTCACCAAGTCAAGACAAGGAATGTCAAGGAAAAGCAACATATTGGCGTGTCTGCCTCCACGTAGGATATCTCCTGATGGGTTGTCGATAGCCGGCGACGTACTTTCTCTTCCAGGTTCACGGAGGCTATACCGTCTTCGGTCATGAGGATATCTTTTCAGACGCTGCCGAGATACACACATACAGTACAGATGCAGCTCTTAGGACTCTGAGCTCTGCTCTGCACTGCTACTGCGGTAATCATGCACCATTAACCTGGCAGTGCTGTTAACGAGGTGTTAACGATTTTTAAGAGCTGGATCTGTACTTACAAACACAGACACAATGAATACAATAAAAGGGATTATCTTATCCTGCACATCTCTACAATGCAGGAAGTAAAAATACTGATTTTTTTTAAAGGGGGTGAAAGGGACATGGAATGAAAGCGGAATCAGAATTCACAGCCAAGCGCGTCTGCGACGCCGCCCAATTCCCTCCTGTAACCCATCAATCTGAAGTTAGCGAGAGAACGTATCATCACACTCTGATCCCACCAGTGTGGGAGCTGCGGTTTCAGAGCTGTCACACAGCGCTGAAGAGGTGGTTCTGGGGAACAGGCGCTGTGCCACAGCTGTGAGCGTGAGTGCGTGTGGTTGTGTGTGTTGACTTACTGTGATAATATCAGAGAGACGCTGCATCGATCTGGTGGTTGGCTGTGCTGTTAAAAGCTGGAATTGCAGATGATGAATGGAGATTGAGATTTGTTGACAGTTGCAGCTTCGCACGTCTATTCTTCCTCTTCTCTTTTTACGGTCTCTGTGGGGTATTGTGTGTGAAAATGGGCTTAATATATCTTGAGGAAATAAAACCCAACTTCCCCCCCCCCATTCCTTCAACAAATATGCATACCCTACCAAAAGCTCTCCATTTCCATGGTCTTTTAAGGTTTTAATATATATTGGAATCTGTTTCTTTATGAAGCCATAATTAGAGGCCGTCCAAATTATATTACGTCTTTGTTGGAATGGACCACTGGACCCTGTTGTATACGATTCAATGATTGTCTTACGCTTAAGAGTGCCTAGAGTTTGTACTGAACTTTTGGCTTACCCTGCAGGAATCTAGACACTCTAGTGTCTATGGGTCGGTTTAGAACCTTAATGACCAATTAGGTCACCACAATATGTAATGGTTTTTAAATGATTATTACCTCTGTTATTTTGGTTTTGAAATGTGCTCTTAATTGTTCTGATTGTCTGATGTTTCTGTATTTCTTAATGCACTATGACACTCTAAATGTAACATGATCTCAATGATACTGTAAGTGTAACTGGTGTATTTATCGAGTATAAATAAAGATGAATATTGAAACGATGTTTCCTCCCCTGCATCCCACAGATCAGTTACTCTCTGCTCAGTGACAGCAGTGGGGACCACCGTCTGTTCCGTGTAGACCCGGAACTCGGGTCTATCTACACAGAGGCCGTGTTCGACCGCGAGGCCCGTAGCTCTTACCTGCTAGAGGTCCAGTCGGAAGATGGCCAGGAGTCTGCCCGACCTGGCAAGAACAAACAGCCCAACTCGGGTCTGGAGTAGTCTTGTTTATAGCCCGTACTTGTGATGTTGGTGATAGACTGTACTAATAGGCTGTAGATAGTACTGTACTCAAACTTACCTTGAAAAGTATTTTTGCTTGACTTTCTTAATAAGAAAGAAAAAAGTCCCTTTGGAAAGTAATTATTCAGCCAATCCCAGGGTATAGCCTGCCCTGTTGCAATGAGTTGCAATGTTGTAAAAAAAAAAAAAAACATGTTTAATGAGGCAATACCAGTTCCAGTGACTGAGATTTTATTTTATCACTTTTCTTCCCTCATAAAAATGTTTTCATTGTTAGACTCTGGTTGTGGTTGGATCGACCGTTCACTGCCAATGTTGTACATATTTAATGGACTCAATTGACGTGATGGTGTGAAGCCAGCGCAGATGCCTTGCGCCGGTGAATTGGAAATTCTGTCTGTACCAGCTTGGCAATTTTGTGGCTCAAAATGAAAGCACTTGCACGGAAATGCCGGTCGGCGGGTTGGCACCAGCTGGGTGTGTGTTAACAGAATGACAATGGGGGCAGTGAAATTTTGGTATCCATTGTGGTATAAGATCACGCCTGCATCTCTGGCTAAAAGAAAGCACGGGAAAAAAGCAAGACAAGGGAAGAGAGGGACAAATATATACAAATAAATATATATATATATATGTACATTAGATACATATATATTTGTATACATATATATTATATACATATACACACATACACATATATATATATACATTTAAAAAGGGGTGTAAATTTAAGAAGGCTATGAAATAAATATTTAATTAATTCATAATTGGACGATGCAGGCAATGATACAGACAGCACCTACTGTGCGTCTTCACTCGTTCTTGGCTGAGGTTCCGCTGGGCTTCCTCAGCCATTACCACGTTGTCAGTGGCAGTGAGCTGCACAGTAGCACAGATTATATATAAAAAAAAAAAAACAGCTGATTAGTTTGACCGTAATGGAAGTCAGCCCCAACTAAAAATACTAATGATGTATTCCTCTTGATCTCACCCTTCTTACAACTGTGCGGATTCGCCACCGGCACGCTAGTGATTTCTGCTCAGCAAATTACTAAAATAAGAAGCTTTACATGCCCCCCTCCCCCCCAATGCGATAATGCCTTCACAAATACAGACAGCCCTTGGAGTTACTATGCAGTGAACTGCTGTAAAAATCATTTAAATCATTGTGCACTCAAGGGGGGTCTAATACAAAACTGTGATGCATCACAATGCAAAACAATCGAGAGCCCCAATAATCATAATGGAATTGAATCGTAATGTACCCTAGTGATCATTTCTCCTTTCATTTACCTACTTGGATTAGAGACTGTTTCTCTTTCTCTCTCTCTCGCTCTCCTTCCTCCATTGTTATTCCAATGATACTATTGTCATCATCTATATTATGGATTTACCCTGACCACCGGCCACCGCAGACTCAAATAGCGTGGTATCTGGGGACTAACATCCTCAGATGTGTCATTTAGATAATTGATAGGCCAAACCACATGACTGCCAGATCCAATACAATTTCTGAAAAACGCATGGTAAACAGGAAGTGATTTGTTACTTGTGAAGGCACTGTCCGATTTCCACCAACCTTGACAAATTATGTTTGGCTTACAATAGCAAGGATGTGTGTGACGTTCTGAGTCACATTGCCTCATGGTGGCGCTATTCTCATAAAACTAAAAACATGAACTACTCCTCAACAGGTTTGAATTAGGGGCCTCGTCAAAAAGTGGATTGAGAATTCGTGGCCGTTCTGGGATATATCCGCTGTTGATCACTGACAGCACATGTCTAGTTTCTTTCTTTCTTTTTTTTCCTCATCTTCCAAGACAATTTTAAGCAGCTAGAGTTCAT
>NW_028171938.1:0-7500 GCF_963971535.1 Notolepis coatsorum
TCTAGTGCTACAATGACAGTAATTTTTTTTACAGAACAACTTAAAAATATAGTTTACACTGATATTGTGATACATACTTGTATTTATATCTACCTTGTAAGTCCTGAATAATGTGGAAAATACTTCCCATCGCCCAGCCCCAGGCTGCATAGCTCTGACTTTAGTACATCACTCGGTTAGGTTAGACAAACCCTGCCCTCTTTTCTTGACCCTCCAATCACAACTGTTGCTTCCCTCAAACATACTTTGTTTTGCGATTGGAGGGTTTGAGATGGGGCAATGCCTCAGGTAGGAATTCAGGTTATGTTAAAGGAGAACTACCCTGGTTTTCGGTCCGAAAGACGATCCAAAAAATATTTGTGAACTCTCTCTGAAATCGAAATACTGGGGTGCTAAAATTCTAACTTGTGATGTCATCAAGTATAAAGTCTGAAGCTGCTCCATAGACATTGCAGTGGGACATATTGGAAAGATGACACTGAGAGCACCCAGGGGAATGGTATGATCATGCATGTGCATGTTCCGCTTCAGAGCTGAGAACACTAGCATAGAAGGAAGCTAATTTGACACCAGATATTGGTTGACTAGTCCTGATTTTCAGACATGAAAGTCGGATTAGCAATGCATACCCAATACAAATTCACAGCTTCCAAGGCTCAGGATCATGCAGTGAGATGGCAACCATTGTCGCTCCTGACAACACTGAACTGGCGTGCTTGGCTGGTCAGATGGCCACACTAGCTGTGGCTGATGGGGCCTCAAGGATCCCTCATCGCTGTCACAAAGAGCTGGGATACTGCTCCTGTGCTTGGCGAAAGAAAAACGTGGTTAATTTGAGTAAAAACATCATTTATATTCATAATCAATTAGATGAATAATACAATTTACCATAATTATGGCTTCTGGACTGATCCAACAAGGACAAATCATCCATCTTCAAAATGGCTTGAGATAATGGATGACTCCCACCTCCAAGAACGACATCTCTGTCTTTCTATCAACCGTCTTCCCGACCCCATGTGTAGCTAATAATCATTACTTAGATTAAAAAAAATTATTACTTCAAAAATGGTCTCGCCCAACTTCAAAGACACACACACAGTAGTCGCCAGTTCCTAACGCTCACTCTAGTGTAGAGGAACGAGTGGTGTTTCTCAAGTTTCAAGTTTCTTTAATAGTTGTCATACAGAAGTACAGAATACGTTCATACAAAATGCTTCTTACTGTTACGCTCCAGAGACTGTGCTAGACAAGATAGTATCAAATAACATAGTATAGCATGTAATTTAGAAGTAGAAAATGAGGTCACAGTGTTCAGTATAGACATAATTATGTACAATGTTCGATGCAGAATAGACGTAACTGAGTTACCATATAATATACAATACTATGCAGTGTACTAATGTACAGTACTATATAGTGCAAAGCAGAAATGGGATGAGGTACAATTTAGGTACAATTTACAGTAAGGTGTACGAGTTGTAGTGCAATCCTTCATCAATAAATATAAAGTGTGGGGAGTGGGTGCTACAGTGTGTTTGTTTAAAGTGGGCGTGTGCTATAAAGTGTGTGGAGTGGGTGCTACAGTGTGTTTGTTTAAAGTGAGTGTGTGCGTGTGGATGTGTGTGCTATGTGCGTTTGATGGTTATTGTTGTGTAGTGTTCATTGTTCGTTTAGCAGCCTGATGGCCTGGGGATAGAAGCTTCTTCTGAGTCTTTCTGTGCTCGCCTTGAGACTCCGGTATCGCTTGCCTGACCGCAGCAGTTCAAAGAGGCAGTTGTTCGGGTGACTGGAGTCATCATTTGGGTCATTCTACCACTGGGATGTTGTTTGTACAAACGACCACCAGCGATTTGCAATTGAAACAGCTGTACTGTCGTAATTAGCATACGTCTAGCTGGTTATCGACTGGGGTGAGTTCTGTTCTTGAAGCGTTTGCATTTGAAAAGCCACTACAGTAGTTGCCCTGAGGCACTCTCCAGGAAATTGATCCACCACGTCTGGCCAAGGGATGTTCTAGTATTCCCCGGGTGACGGAGGTTGTAAATGGCCAGAGCGTGGGCCAGGACCTGCGACCTTGTCAGCGGAAACCCATAACTGCCAGAGTACAAGCAGTACTCCACCAGGGAACTTTAATTTGCAGGGGTCAGATAGGTGCTCCGGCCTACGTTGCAATCCCGAGCCACCTTTCCGCTGAGTCAGTCGGTCAGGCTGGACTTAGGGACCCCGAACACCTTGGCTGCCCTCCTCGCACTCCACCTGCCTGCTCTGACCTCTGCGATGGCCTGTTCCATGGCCTCCGGGGTCCACCTTTCTCTCTCTCTTCCGCATTTGGTGGATGTTAGGCATCTGCAAACACACAGAAATAATATTGACTTTATTATCATTGTATGACTGCCGACTTATTTTATGAAACCAAAATGATTATGTCAAAATATTACCAGACATGCAAACACACATACACACACAATGTGGAGTTTGCATGTTCTCCCCGTGCTCGCAATGGTTTCCCCCCCGATAAGATAAACCCAATGGAAAAACATGCACAACAACAACATCGCTAACGCTGTGGCGTCCTTGACGAAGACGGACAGGAGCACTTGGATTGGTCCCCTGGCGCGGCTCACGTTGACGCCTGTCTGCTCCCGGCTGCCCTTGGGGGGGAAGGACGACGGGATGGGTTAATCGCAGATTAATCGGAGCAGGTCCTAAATTATTATTATTATTATTAATCTTACCTTCACCCAGTTCAGCATGGCAGCATCTCACTCTCACACACACACACACACACACACGCACGCACGCGCGCACGCACGCACGCACGTGCGCATGCACGCACGCACGCACACACACACACACACACACACACACACACACACACACACACACACACACACACACACACACACACACACACACACACACACACACACACACACACACACACACACACACACACACACACACACACACACACACACATTATACATAACATAGACATAAATAAAACGTCAAACATGTCAGTTGTTTTGACTATTTCGATTTTTCCTAACATCGTCCTCTCAGCGTGTCAGTGTTATGAGACTGGTGCAATGAAAATGCAATGCACATTTTCATAGAAAACAAAGACAGTCTTTTCTAGTTTTTCTCAAATGTACAAATGCAGATCTTATTTAATTAAGCTCAACTCTGCTCCCGTCACATGTCAGACCAATTTAATAAGTGGAACCATATAAACCCCCTGCCTTGAGAAATAAATGTGTCCAGAACCTGGTCCTTATGCTCCACACACTCTCTGAAGGTAAAGGTAGAACACCTGAGCAAAGATCACATGGCCGGCAGAGAGCGAGAACAAAGGGCGACAAATACGACTGTAACGTCCACATTTCCTCACTTAATGGTATGTTTCTGACACTTATTGAAGGTCATACGACCTACAGGAATGTGTGTGAATTCTCAGACTCTGCTGCGAGGAGGCATATAGCCTGGAGATTAGAGTGACGTGAGCGACAAAGAGAGAAGAGGGAGACGGGGAAATGTTTACGAAAGGAAGGATAATCCAGAGAGAGAGAGAGATAGATAGAGAGAGAGAGAGAGAGATAGAGAGATAGAGAGATTCAACTCTCTGTGCATCCTGTTATCTGCCCACTGCACACTTTGTTATAATTGTATATAGTTATCTTTCTGTTATCTTATCTTATTTAATTTTATTCAATTTTATTTATAGATGCTGCTACGGTCGAGGAACCACAACAAAGTTAATTTCACTATTTTTTTTTTGTAAAATGTACTGAATGACATGACAATAAAAGGAATCTGAATCAGTAGTCTCATGTATACATTTTTTCTATAAATAAAGGAGTGTTACCACAAACATCACCACCACACAGATAGATAGATAATCAAAAGGAAACACGAAGTTGCATAACGCTGAATAATGCTTGGTTTTATAACACAAGGGGAAATTAAACAATACAATCACATGTAAAATTATAAATATATGTGTCAAGTTAAAAACCACACTCACAGTTCATTCTTTCTTTCGTGCCACTTCTTTCTTTCTTATAATATTTCTGCGCCCCCTCGTTCATTACGTCAGACAAAGATAGATCTCTGCTTAAGATTACAATGTATTTTACCCCTTTTCGTCGAACATAGCACTGGTTATATGGCTAGCAACATAGCCAAACTATTTGACATATCTTGGGTCGAGTGGTGAGATATAATGGACAACAATTAGTACACAATCTAAAGATTCCCGCTTCTTACTGGTGCATACGTTCATATCTAATCGTCTTTAAATGACTAAATATAAATTAACGCAAAATGGGGAAGCGGGCGAATTTGGCCAGGATCCTTTCCCAGACAAAGAGTGGCCGCGGTTGGCCTACGTTCCGTTAAGATATATAATAAGAATAATCACAGCTCACCATGCCTCGTAGACATGCTTAATTTTATTTGATATGACTCAAGGCAAAGAGGGGGACATACACTGATGACAGACACACAATATGATTCTGGATGTCTACACATGTGTATACACAATCAATAATTGAACACATGTTAGTGTGTTGAAAGGGTTTCAGCATGCAACACATACTCTGCATAATGTGTTATATTGACGCAATGTATGTGTGTGTATATATTTATATAATATTTATATTTATATAAATATATACACACATACATTGCATCAGGAAACACCACATCTTTATTAAGTGCTATTGGGTGCTATTTACACTTTCTGGGACAGATAGCAACGTCAGCATGCTTGATGTTTTCCTGGTTAGGGTCAGGCTATGGTTGGGCAAGGAAAGGGAGTGGTTGAGGAGAAGTTAAGGGTTAGGGTAAGACAATTATAAATTGTAAATGGTGCATTTATATCACGGCTTTCATCCAAAGTGCTTTACAACTTTTGCCTCACATTCACACACACATTCACTCACAAATCCACACACCGACGGCGGAAGCAGCCATGCAAGGTGTCAACCTGCTCATTGGGAGCAGTTAGGGGTTACACTTCGACACGCTGTCGGTAGGAGCGGGAATCATACCAGGAACCTTCTGCTCACCAGACAGCCGCTCTACCTCCCGAGCCATAATTATGTGTAGAGAGTTAAGTCAGTTGTCAGTCAAATCAGCTGGTTAAATGCTTATTCAAACTCAAAGTCAAGTGTTTTGTGTGTGCGTGTCCATTTTCATTATACAGCGGTGGATGTGTTCAGAATGAATATGTCAAACTGGCTGACATACTTATGTGGAGGTTTTCCTCTAAGATGTTTGTTCACACCTCCCCCTCCTCCTTCCCTGCATCTTCCCTCAACACCCTACCCTACCCTTTGTGTCAGCTTAAGAAACAAGCTCACACAATTGAAAATAATCTTGCCTTCTCAATGGACAGAGAAGCAAGACCTCCATCCAACTCCTAAACCTGAATGTGTATTTGATCGGCAACACTTTAACAACACATTTGTATCAACCATGAAGATCTGACCACATGCATACTTGACATCTCCGGTTCCACCTCACTTACTAGGCACCAAGACATCAAAATCAAACATTTAAACACATGGATACTCTTTGTAGATGTATATGTTGGAGCTACAGTTGAGTTGATTGAGACTGCGATGGTGGGTCTATTCATGTTCTGTTTCCAGGCAACAAGAACACTGTCAGCCATGGTAAGGATTGGCCAAGTGGTAGACTGAAGAGTACAGAAGCAGTTGTAGACACCCAGTGTTTCCTTTTATTTTCCACTGGTAAACAAATACAATAAACAGATATAAGGCACCTCAAAACACAGGGCAACTTACATCTCAAACATAGTAATTATCACAAAAAAAAATAGGCCCTTGTTCTTGCTACCTCAATGCCAATGTAACTCTCTTTCACTGAGAGGAGCTTATATCCCTTCTTTGAACTGGTAGCCCCTCCCACAGAGACAGACCATAATCAAACAATCAATCAATTACTACAGACATTATTCCCATTGACAAATAATACCGTTGACAATGAGACAATTCCTTCATCCATAGTAACATGTAAATATTAACAACAAACATTGTTGAGGGTACTTTACAAGCCTATTCCATTTAATTGGTTAAACACCCCTCTGTATTCGACTGCACTTGGTACACTCTGAGTCTCCCCACTATAAAATGCCTTGGATTCCGGTTTGGCAATCAATGAATCTACCTGCGAGAATCACAAGTGCAACAGAGCACAGCTAGACAAATGGTAAATTACAACAATTAATTTCAATAAACAACCTTTCAATTCCCAGTGTGTGTTTGTGTCATGTACTGTACATGTAAATGGTGTGTTAGTATGCATACTGTGAAAATAAATAATGTAATAAATGGCCTAAGCTTCAGCTTGGCTAGCTTCAACCTCAACACATGTGAAGACCAGCAACAATACGATAATAAACATATAATAATTATACATGCCAGAAAGATATATTATACATATAATTGTGGTAACTGTAGGTGAGTCGGTCTAACTCTACAGGGCACGGAGTAGCACTGTGACATAATTATACAAAATGTAATTCTGTTTAGAGAAAGATTGTGTTTAGCTTCTGTGCCACTTACTGTTGGACTGAATGTTTAATGCACTTTACAAATTGCATTTGTAGCTCTGGAACATCTCAGAAATCTCCTATTTAAAATCGTACTTGGATGTAAATGGTTCAACTCATTGTAGGGTTTTCATAAAAATAATACAAAAAAATTACTTCATGGCTTGTTTTCTTCATTTCCTTTCTCTGGCTAATTGATTTCCTGTTTGTTGAACACAAGCGAGACAGAGAGTCAGACTCGACGTGTCCCAGAACTTTAAAGAATAAATAAATTGCTGTTTTTCCAATTTCCAATATGCGCACAGCGTCAGCGCGGTATTTAGAACGGGATATTAAACTTCAATGTCCATCAGTTTTGAATGAAAGGAAGACCCGTTGTTCTTTTGATAAGAGCTGTTTTTCTGTGTAAGGCATTATTTATGTGGTTTAGCACTGTCCACACGCACAGAGAGGTTTGTAGTATCTTTGCCCCGAAGTCAACAGAGAAAGTAGGCAGAATAGGTTCATTAATCACATTACTACCATCTGACTTCCATCCTCTCTCCCCCTCCTGCACACACACACACACACACACACACGCACGCACGCACACACACACACACACACACACACACACACACACACACGCGCACACACGCACACACACACACACACACACGCACACACACGCACATACACGCACACACACGCGCACACACACACGCACACACACACACACACACACACACACACACACACACACACACACACACACACACACACACACACACACACACACACACACACACACACACACACTCACACGCACAGATGTTGTTTTAAACCATGAACCACAGGACACAGCATCGTTATGCTTATGTCTTATTCACCACGCAGGACCCCATGTGTTAGCCGCCCAGTCGGGTGCCTGTGTCATTTGT